>NC_057797.1:511894762-511916640 GCF_018294505.1 Triticum aestivum | reverse complement strand
AGTCCAGTACTCGACTAAGTTCTCTCGCTTGGAGACTTAGCTGCAGTACGGCACTCGCCTAAGTTTGAAAAATCCTACCGAGTGGAGAGCAATCCTCCCACTCGGGGGCTTAGCTGCAGTCCAGTACTCGCCTAAGTTTAAAAAAATCCTACCGAGTGGAGAGCAATCCTCCCACTCGGGGGCTTAGCTGCAGTCCAGTACTCGCCTAAGTTTGAAAAAATCCTACCGAGTGAAGAGCAATCCTCCCACTCGGGGGCTTAGCTGCAGTCCGGTACTCGCCTAAGTTCGAAACATACCCCTATCCGCAAGGACGACGAGGTGCAGGTCGACTGCAACCTTATCCTTCAGAGATACGACACAAGTACAACGTACGCTCCGTCCCTATCTGCAAGGATGACGAGGTGCAGGTCGACTGCAACCCTCTCCTTCAGAGCTATGGCACAAGTACAACATGCACTCCATTCCTATTCGCAAGGATGTCGAGGTGCGGGTCGACTAGAGTCGCCATCTCAGAGCTGCGTCTCCAGCGCAAAGACTATTCCGAGCAGAGAACAAAGTCTACTTGAAGGCAAAACGCAAGCATATTCGGAAATAAACCAAATTCGGATAAATCCTAAAGTTCCAAGCAGCAAACCAAAAGTAGTCGAGCATCAAGCCCAAAGGAATTTAACGGTTACAGCAACCACTCGGCATTCTGAGGCAAATTTAAAGCAGATTCAAGTCTCATAAGTGTGTTCACTCGGCAGGAGGAGGGCTGGCAGGCTCGACGAACTCGTCCAGATCGATCCCATCCGTGATCCGAGTGGCAGCAGCAATGAAAGTCTCCATGAAGGACTGGAAGTCATGCTTTTTGGTGTTAGCGACCTTGATCGCCGCCAGCTTGTCTTCATGAGCTTCCTTGCAGTGGACTCGCGCCAAGGACAGCGCCATGTCAGCACCACACCGGGCGGAAGACTTCTTCCATTCCTGCACTCAGTCAGGGATCTCATTGAGTTGAGCCATCAGGGATTCCAGATCATTTTGAAGCGTCACCCATGGCCAGAGCAATGAGTCGACTCATGAGACTGCCTCCTTCAAGCGCGCGAGGTAGCTTGTGACGCTGGTGACACGAGACTCCAGTCGGAGCACGTTCATTCAGTCTCGTCGCAAACTGGAGAAGCAATAGGGTCCAGACCCGTCTCGACCTTTCCAGTTTCCTCGTCAAAGTCTTGGCAGAATTCTGCAGCTGAAAATTAGTGAGTCGACCGGATAGGGTCCGTTCGCAAGCATCAACACAGTCGGTTTAAAAGAAATACCTTCCAGCATAAGATAAAGCTTCTTAGCGAGAGTTCTCAAATAAGCCTCCGTGTCATTCCTCTTGTGGATCGCAGACTCCAACTTTTCGTTCAGGGTAATTTTGTCCTTCTTCAGACGAGTCACCTCTCGGTTAGACTCGTTGAGACAGGACTTCAGCTTGGTCACCTCCCCTTCCAGTGTTTCGACTGAAGCCAGCTTCTGGTATGCGAGAGCAGTTTTATCTTGGGCTTTCTTCTGTGCAGCGGCGAGGTTCGAGTCCTTCTTCTCCAGAGCCAACTTCATTTTCTCTGCAAAAGAAGCAATCGGATCAAACAAGAGCTCGAAGAAATGTTAAAAAAACAGTCGACAGGCAGTTACCTTCCATACGAGCAGCTTCGTCCTGAGCTTTCTTCAGATTCTGCTGGGCCAACTCCAAGTCGAGGTTGAGTTGCCTCTGCTTCTCCTCAAGCTCAGCAAACTTGGAAATGAGAGTACAAGACTTCTACAGAAGGCAAAAGACTTGTCGATCGACAAGATCAAAGGTTGTTCACTTCTGAGTGGATAAAACTTAAAGAAGTTCGCTTAGACCCCAGCCGACTGCACACAGTCGGCTACGGTCTCGGGGGCTACACCCAGTGGGTGCACTTGGCATGCCCCCGCTAATTCAGACCCCACTCGATCGGTCCGCCCGGATCGAGTATAAAAAACACCGTTCAGACCCTAGTCGACTGCCAGCAGTCGGCTGCGGTCTCGGGGACTACACCCAGTGGGTGCACTTAGCGTGCCCCCACCGGTTCAGATCCTACTCGACCGGTCCGGCTGAGTCGAGTGGAAGAAAAGAAAGGAAAGTAGAACTCAGACCCCAGTCGACTGCCAGCAGTCGACTGCGGTCTCGAGGACTACACCCAGTGGGTGCACTTAGCGTGCCCCCACCGGTTCAGATCCTACTCGCCCAGACCGAATGGAAGAACGCAACTACCAAAGACAACAAAATACCCAGTGGGTGCACTGATTCCACACAAACAACAGGAGATTGTATAGAAGAAAATTTTTCGGGTAGCATATCCTGATAGAACAAGGGCAGTCGAAAAGTCTACTTACCTGGACATTGGCCCGGAGAGCAGCGCTGGCGTCGTAGGCAGCCTGGCTACTCTCATGCACCGTGTTCATCCACTCCATCATCACGTCAGCCTGTCGGGTGGCTTCTGCAGCCGCTTCCGACTGGTTGTCCGGAACGGGGTAGCTGGTGAAGACGAGAGCAAACGACCCAGGTGCAGCAGCTTGGACCTCCAAGGCGTGAGATGGGACGACTGAAGGAATCACCGGTACAGTCGACGGTGCGGGGCTCTCACTCGACAAGGGTACAACGAAGGTTACAGAGGCCCCGCCCGCGTCTTTAGATTGATAGACAGTTGGTGTTGTCGTTGGTCCCCACTGAGACGCCTTACCAGCCATCACCTTTTTATTCTTCCTGGGCCTAAGAGCCACATCTTCATCATCATCTGGGAGATCGATGACGTTGGGCGGAGTTGCTGAGAAGATCAGTCGACTCTAAAGTAAACCGCTAGAATTCAATCAACCGAGTAGTCAAGAGCAAGATCATAAGGGTTTTTACCTGCGTTGGAGGTGACCGCATCTTCCATCTCCTCGTCTCAGTACTGGAGAGAAGAGGTTCCTGATGTAGCAGCACTGCAAAGACCCGCACCCAGTCGGTTACGTTCTGTTACTCGAGTCGACAAAAAAGCAAGTCATATGATTACTTGGAGATGGTAGGGATGGTCACTTTGATCCTAGGCAGAGATTTTGGCAGTTTGGAGAAGGTGGCTTTCGATGCTTTTGGCGCTGGAGGCGGCACAACCTTAGTCTGCTTCGGAGCCTTCTCAATCAGCGCTGGGGAAGACGTCCTGGGACGCTTCGAAGACTGCCCAGTCGGTGCGGTCACCAGGTCCGGAGTGCTCGCCGGGTCATGAGCGTATTTGGATCTCCTCTCCCGTCGAGGAGGCGAGTCGACCTCTTTGTCTTCAGTCGATTCGTCGCTCTCCTCGTCCTCCTCGGCATCCGAGCGCCACTCGCCGCTCTCGCCCCCGCTCGCTCCTTCCTTGACGTCTTGCTCCTGCACTCCATTGGGCATCGAGTACATGTCAATGAGGGCCTGAAAAGACAACGATCAAAAGAAAATCAGTCGACCATCAACAAGGTGTCACACAGTGAATCGGAAAGATACTTGATAAAATAGAATCATACCTACTCCGGCCGGCGCGAGTGGCCGAATGGAATCACCCTCCTAGACCCCCGGGGGTTGTCTTTGTTGCTGGTGATTCCCATCAGCCACTTCTCCAAGATGTCCTCGCTGATGTCCTCCTGGTGGATCCGAGTGGAGTCCTCGAGTCCAGAGTACATCCACATTGGATGATCACGAGCCTGAAGCGGTTGGATGCGTCGACCGAGAAAGACCTCCAGTAGGTCCATCCCAGTCACCCCATCGCGGACGAGTTGGACGACCCGCTCGACCAGCACCTTGACCTGCGCCTTCTCTTCTGGGACCACCTTCAGGGAGGAGGGCTTCTCCACTCGAGCCAGAGAAAAGGGAGGAAGTCTAGTCGACTGACCCGGGGTCGGCTAGTCCTTACAGTAAAACCTAGTCGACTGCCAGCCCCGGACCGAGTCGGGAAGGATCATTTCTAGGAAGGTGCTCTTGTTCCTCATCTGAATCCCCAGCCCCTGCACATCTGGATCACGTGTGTCCTCTCATCATTCGGATTGGCCTTTTTGACCAACTAGGAGCGGCAGGTAAAGATGTGTTTGAAAAGACCCCAGTGCGGTCGACAGCCCAAGAAATTTTCACACATTGACACGAAAGCAGCCAGATAAACTATGGTGTTGGGAGTGAAGTGGTGGAGCTGATCCCCAAAGAAGTTCAAAAAGCCCCGAAAGAAAGGATGGGGAGGCAGAGAAAACCCGCGATCAATGTGGGTGGCGAGGAGGACGCACTCACCCTTCCTTGGTTGCGGCTCGGTCTCGTTCCCCGGGAGCCGCGCCGATTTGTGGGGGATCAGTCCCCCTCCATCAGGTCATCGAGGTCATCCTGGCTGATCGTCGAGCGGATCCAGTCGCCCTGGATCCAGCCCGGCGGCAGGCCGGATCTCGACGAGGATCCGCCCCGGCTGGTCCGCTTGCCCTTCGCCTTCGCGGTCGCCTTCTTCGCGCGCTCCAGCGCCACCGTCTTCTCTTTCCCCATGGCGGCGGATCGAGTTCAAGCGAGGGTTCGACGACGAGAGCAGGAGCGGGCGTGGCGGAGAGGTCGAAGGAAGAAGAGGAGAGAATGGGAGCGCACGAGGCAGAGGCCCGGTCCGGTGCCTTTTATAAGGTCATTCCCCGAGTGACTGACTAGTAGGCCCAGACGATCTAAACAAATCCCGCAAAGTCGCGTGCGCAGTACGTGGTGAAAAAGGTGGCACGGAGATCGAGGAGACTTGCCTAATCTGTCCTGATTACCATGGCCCCGCCCGTCTGGCGCGCTTCCCGAAATTCGAATCCTGCGAAATCCGCGAAGAGCAGAGCAACTTGTCAGACTGAAAACATCCTCTACATTATCATTCGGAATTCTACCATGAAAATTCACTCGACAAAAACCAAGAATGGACCAAGGCGACTAAAGAAGAAGTTGACATTGTCTCCTCAGTTCATGGCTCTAGAACAAGTTATACTCACAGCACAAAGAATGAGTCGGAAGCGTTCTCGACTCCTTCCATACTCAAACCTTGATCCATTCGGGGGCTAATGACGAAGCTATGCACCTAGGGTAGGGTCATGGATCTGTCCAAAGATACCCTCCCCAAGGACATCTCCAAAAGAACCAGAAGCAGTCAGAGAGAGATCATCATCCACTCGACCATGAAGTTATGTTACACTCGAGAGCTTTGAAGAAGCGAGGCCACTCACTCCGCAACAGTCAGGATTTAAGTCATAGCTTTAATAATCATTTATAGCACTTTACTCCGGACGTTACCAGTAACGCTTCTCCTTTATGAACATTGAACCCTGTGTAACGGAGGGGAGCTGGGGTCCTGGCGCACTCTATATAAGCCACCCCCCTCCTCTGGGACAAGGGTTCGCACATTTTGTAATTCACACGCATATATCCAGTCGACCGCCTCCGGGCTCCGAGACGTAGGGCTGTTACTTCCTCCGAGAAGGGCCTTGAAAGTGCAACTATCCCTGAGTGGTTTTGGTAATTCCTAACAACATATAGCTCATTGAGCTAACATTACTCCAAGATTAATATTTCAGGAAAAGCTCAATGAATGGCATGGCATGGATGAGGAAAGTGGACCCCTCAAAATTCTAAGGACAAAAAGTTTGGCTCAAGCTTCAAGATCAAGACTCTACATTTTATATTTTAGTGATCCAAGATCACATTGAGTCTATAGGAAAAGCCAATACTATCAAGGAGGGATGAGGTGTTGCTTAATGGCTTGCTTGCTCAAATTGCTTAGTGATATGCTCCAAAATCCTCAACTACTTTCCCACATCCACATATGACCTAAACCAAAAGTCAAACTCGGCCCCACCGATTCTATCTATCCGGCACCATCGAGTTTCAAATGTCATAGCCACTGCCACAAACCCTAGGCAAATCGGTCTCACCGATAGGGATCTCGGTCTCACCGAGATGGGATTGTAATCTCTCTGTTTCCCTTCGTAATGTTTCGGTCTTACCGAGATGAGCGATCGGTCCCACCGAGATTGCAATGTAAACTATCTGTTTCCCTTTTGTAACATTTCGGTCTCACAGATGAGCGAATCGGTCTCACCGAGTTTACCTAAGCAACTCTCTGGTTAGCTAATTACCAAAATCGGTCCCACCGAGTTTGTGTAATCGGTCACACCGAGATTACGTTATGCCCTAACCCTAACCATATCGGTCCTACCGAGTTGCATCTCAGTCCCACCGAAAATCCTAACGGTCGCTAGGTTTGCTGAATCGGTCTGACCGAGTTTAACCATTCGGTCCCACCGAGTTTGGCAAATTGTGTGTAACGGTTAGATTCTGTGTGGAGGCTATATATACCCCTCCACCCACTCTTCATTCGGGGAGAGAGAGCCATCAGAACATACCTACACTTCCAATACACATTTTCTGAGAGAGAACCACCTACACTTGTGTTGAGGTCAAGATATTCCATTCCAACCATATGAATCTTGATCTCTAGCCTTCCCCAAGTTGCTTTCCACTGAAATCTTCTTTCCACCAAATCCAAATCCTGTGAGAGAGAGTTGAGTGTTGGGGAGACTATCAGTTGAAGCACAAGAGCAAGGAGTTCATCATCAACACACCATTTGTTACTTCTTGGAGAGTGGTGTCTCCTAGATTGGCTAGGTGTCACTTGGGAGCCTCCGACAAGATTTTGGAGTTGAACCAAGGAGTTTGTAAGGGCAAGGAGATCGCCTACTTCGTGAAGATCTACCGCTAGTGAGGCAAGTCCTTCGTGGGCGACGGCCATGATGGAATAGACAAGGTTGCTTCTTCGTGAACCCTTCGTGGGTGGAGCCCTCCGTGGACTCGCGCAACCGTTACCCTCCGTGGGTTGAAGTCTCCATCAACGTGGATGTACGATAGCACCACCTATTGGAACCACGACAAAAACATACATGTCTCCAATTGCGTTTGAATCCTCCAAACCCTTCCCTTTACATTCTTGCAAGTTGCATGCTTTTCGCTCCTCATATACTCTTTTGCATGCTTGCTTGAACTGTGTGAAGATTGCTTGACTTGTGCTAAGATAGCTAAAATCTGCCAAGAACTAAAATTGGGAAAAGGCTAGATTTTTATTTGGTCAAGTAGTCTAATCACCCCCCCCTCTAGACATACTTTTGATCCTACAAGTGGTATCAAAGCTTTGGTCTCCATTTGCTTTGATTTCCATAGCTTTTGGTGGTCATAGCCTTGGTTTCACAATCTAGGAGAGTATGGCGTCTAGTGAGGGAGATTATCACCGTAGAGGTCCTTACTTTGATGGTACTAATTTTGCTAGTTGGAAGCATAAGATGAAAATGCATATTCTTGGACATAACCCCACCGTTTGGGCTATTGTGTGTGTTGGCTTGCAAGGTGAATTCTTTGATGGGAGAGAACCAAATCGTGAAGCTACCGCGGATGAGTTAAAGATGCTACAATACAATGCTCAAGCTTGTGATATCCTCTTCAATGGATTGTGCCCCGAAGAATTCAACAAAATCAGCCGCCTTGAGAATGCAAAGGAAATTTGGGATACTTTGATTGACATGCATGAAGGTACCGACTCCGTCAAGGAATCCAAGTTGGATGTGCTTCAAAGTCAACTTGACAAGTTCAAAATGAAGGATGGTGAAGGTGTCGCTGAAATGTACTCTAGGCTTGCTCTTATCACAAATGAGATTGCCAGCTTAGGGAGTGAAGAGATGACCGATAGATTCATCATCAAGAAGATCCTAAGAGCCTTGGATGGAAAATATGATACTGTGTGCACATTGATCCAAATGATGCCCAATTACAAAGATCTCAAGCCAATGGAAGTCATCGGAAGAATTGTTGCTCATGAGATGTCACTCAAGGATAAAGAGGAACTTCACAACAAATCAAGTGGTGCTTACAAAGCCTCATGTGAAGCCCCCACATCATCGAGTGAGAAACAAACCTTCAATGAAGAATTGAGCTTAATGGTGAAGAACTTCAACAAGTTCTACAAGAGTAGAAGCAAAGAGAGAAGCTCCAAATCAAGGTCCTACAATGACAAAAGATCTTCTAGTCGAGAGCGAAACTGCTACAATTGTGGAAGGCCCGGACACTATTCCAATGAATGTACGGCCCCCTACAAGATAAGAGAAGATTCTCCCAAGAGAAGAAGTAGAAGAGAAGAACCACCATCTAGAGAAAGAAGGAGTGGAGATGATCGTTATGAATGAAGACCCTCACGGAGAAGCAAGGATTCGGAAAGAAAGGACAAGTCATCAAGGAGCTACACAAAACGAAGACATCAACCTCATGTTGGTGAATGGGTATCCGGCTCCGACTCCGACAACCACTCCGAGAGAAACTATCACTCCGACTCCGAATATGCTCAAGATGAAGGTGTTGCCGGTCTAGCACTTGTGACAACCAACCCCTACGACATATTTGACTCACCAAATGAAGGAGTTGGAACATGCTTCATGGCTAAAGGCCCAAAGGTATCACACCCCGAGTATGTTGATTTCAATAGTGATGAACATGACTTGTTAGGTGATGATGATTTACTTGTTGACAACTCTAGTGATGAATACTATGATGAAACGTCAATTAATCATGCTAATCAAGATAAAATGAATGACAATGATAAGGAGAAGATTGAGTCTCTAACTAAAGAACTAAACACTCTTAAGTTAGCTCATGAAACTATCTTAGAAGATCATCGAGAACTTTTAAGGACTCATGAGAAATTGCGCCTTGAAAAGCTCAACTTGAGCAAGAGCATGAGTTCTTAAAAGCAATCAATGATGATCTTCGCAAGAAAAGTTCTTCTTACATTGCCAAGCGTTTACTCTTATCCACTTACATGCCTAAAGTCAAGTCTAGTAACAAGAACAAGAAAGATTCTTCCTCTAGTAGTAACAATAATCATGCTAAATCCAATATTGTTGCTTCTAGTAGTTCTCTTGATTCCACTAATGATTCTCTTAGCCAAGTTACACTTGAGAAAGAAAATAGCTTATTGAAGGGAATTATAGAGAAAGGTGTTTACAAGAGCCTTGCCGGAAGTAAGCAATTCAAGGAAATTGTACGCAAGCATGGAAGGCACCGAAAGAATCAAGGTGTTGGTTTTGAACGAAAAGTTCAATGCCAATGGAGTTGAGTGGGAAGAAGATCAATACCCCAAGACGAAGTTTATTCCTCAACAAGAGAAGTATGATCCTACTTCTCTCAAAGGGACACAAGCTCAAGATGATCTTCCACCACAAGACCACAAGCAAAAAAGGCAAGGACAAGCTTCAAGAGGAAATTGATGCATTTGAAGAAGCTCCTAAGGCCTTGGTCAAGTGGGTTCCCAAGACTACTTCAAGTTCCACTTCATCAAGTACAACTACAACACCGAGGATTCCCATCAAGATGGTGTGGATCCCGAAGAAGAAGAACTAGAGAGTTCTTGAGGGTGACTCCGCCAACATACTTCACTCTTATCATCTTGGCAAGAACAAGTGCAATCAACTTTCACATCTTGCACTAGTTCAAGGAGTCACAAACCCTCTTGTTGGTAAGACAAGGGACAAGGTAACCTAAAAGCTTTCATAGATGTCATCTTGTGTGTGCATCACTCTATGTCTATGGATATCCTTGTTTGTTCCTTGTGGGACTAACCCGTGTAGGTATTGAAAGTGCAACTCACTCCAATGGATAGCTCCAAATGATCTACATCAACATTGAGCATCCACATCTTCAACATCTACATGAAGTCATCATCGACAAAACCCAAGGTTAGTTCATCCCTCTTAGGAGGGGTCTCACATCTAGGGGGAGCTTTACTCTAAGAATTCAGCTAAAGCAACTCTAATGGTGTGAACACAACAATGCTTTATGTAAAAGTGGTAACCCCACTTGTGCTTAAACGATGAGTATGACCTATGATCAAATGTTCTCATTTGACTCCTAAGTCAATATACTCATATATAGATGACCTAGTCATCGCGAATTCTTTGATAGATGCTAGAATTGGTTGTGCATGCTTTGCCACATATTTCAATTGCCATTTTATTGTGTGAGCATGTTGATTGCATATTTTACTCATTCGAGGACATCCACTTGTTGTTTTGATTGATTGGTTTTCTTTTCTTTTGCCAAGTGGATGGACAAGAATGCCTAAGAACCCTCTCTAGCTATCTATGTTTTTCTCGTCTCAAACTCTATTCATGATGCATCACAAAATTTGATCAAGTCAGATTCGAACCACTCTGTGTGAGGAGCACTCGGAGTCCCCGATTCGTCATAGACTTAAACTTCCAAAACTTCTTTGTGTGTTTCGGTCTGACCGATTCCTCCATTTCGGTCATACCGAGATCACTAAGTCGATCTAGGTTTTCAATCTCGGTGCAACCGATTTGACCTTTTCGGTCACACCGAGTTGCTGTAACTGTCAACAGTTATGCATCTCGGTGCCACCGAGTTGTTCCACTCGGTCACACCGACAGGGTCGGGCTATATATACTCACGGGCAAAATTTTGGAAATTTCTCAGAAACCCCTTCGCCCGCGCTCGCTCTGCCTTCTGGGTCTCCAGATCGTTCTCCTCGTCGCCAGCCGACTCCTGTCGCTGGTCTCCTCCGTCGTCAACGGAATTCTTCCCCGTCGTTGCCGCCGTAGCGAGTTCATCACCGAACTAGGGTATGGACTCGATCATAGTGCTATCCCCGTCCGATTCCTAGCACATTGTGTTCATTATGATTCTTACCATGATTGAAACACTTCTATCCAGTCAAAACACTCCGTAGATTAGAGTTGAATCGAAAATTTAGGGTTAGGTTTCTGCCGAAACCATCTCGGACCCATCGGGTTGCAGAACTCGGTTCCACTGATTCGGCCAAGGCCATTGCACATGTGGTTCTCGGTCTGACCGAGAATTGCAAATCGGTGTGACCGAGTTCAGGACTTTGTGAAACCCTAGCAGTCTCGGTGCCATCGAACTGTGACTCGGTCTGACCGAGTTCACTAGTTTAGGTTCCAACAGCTGCTTCGGTATCATCGAGTTTGCAAATCGGTTGATCCGAAATGCTTTCTATGGACAACTAAAACTAAGTTTTTGACTCATTCTTTTGCAAAAACCTCTGCATTTTGTGATGCTCATCCACTCTATCTCATCTATATCTATTCACAGGGTCTGTTGTTAGTGTTTGCAACATGTCTGACCAGAGTGATAGCCAGAACAGGTCAGAGGAGCAGGTTCACCTGAGTGAGGGCACTAGTCCCTCTAGCAGTTCAGATGATGGTAGCAGGAGCACCCCAAGCAATTTGCCAAAGGCTGCCACTAGAGCAAGCAAGAAGAAAACTTCAGAGTCTGAGGATGAAGACTATGTGGCCACTAAGGATGAGGCCACATCAAAGAAGAAAGTGGTTAAGAAGGAGTACAGCTCAGCTGCAGTTAAGCCAGGAATGAAGATCAAAAGGCCAGCAGGAAGACAACCAATGTCTAAGGCCAGAGCATCCTCTCAAGTATCTTTGGAATCTCAACCCAAAGAGCCTGCTGCAAAAGGAAAGAAAAGGAAGGAAAGGGTCAAGAAGACCATGGCCAGAGTGATTGGAAAGGCTTCCATGATGGAAGAAGAGGAATAAGAGGTTGCTGCACCAGCACCCAAGGCACATAAGCTTATGGGTAATGCTATCAGGACAGGGGCTGCATCATCAAAGCCCAAAGAAGCACCCAAAGCTGCCTCCAATCCCAAGACTGCACCAAAGAGAAATACCAGAAACATACCAGCTGTTGAGAAGAACAAGGCCCCAGTGCCTGAGACTATTGCTGAAGAAGAAGATGAAGAGCATGTTCTAAGAAAATTGAAGCCAAAAATTCCAGACCACAATGATGCTCATCCTATGGCTGAGAACATGAAGATCAGGAGAGACTCAGGACTGAGGAAATGGAGAGAGACAGATCCATATGCTACCAGGAGAAGGACTGCTGTTGATTACAGGTTCCACACAAAGGAAAATCAGGATTTCTATGAGACAGTGTTGTTGGACAAGAAGCCTATAGTGTGTGATATGAGGTGGGTCAACTGGACCTACATGAAGGAAAATGAGGAACACTATCCTGGTGTGTTTGACAGCTTCAGTGCTTGTGGAGTTGCATACTTTGTTGGCCAGAAGCTCACAAAGTGGAATGAGGAGCTCATAATGCAATTCTACTCCACAGCACACTTCTATCCAGATGGCAGGATAGTATGGATGTCTGAAGGTACAAGGTACCACTCAACTGTTGAGGAATGGGCAAATCTGATCAATGCTCCTAAGGAAGAAGAAGATGACTTGGATGTCTATGCCAAGAAGAAGATGGATCACAACTCTATGGCAAATATGTACAAGGAGATTCCTGAAGATGATCTTGAGACTCACCAGTTTGGGTCAGTAAAACACTTGCTGTCAGGGCTGCCTACAATCAATTGGATCCTTAGGCACACTCTGTTGCCCAAGTCTGGTGATCACAGAATGATTAGAGGCCATGCAATTAACTTGCTACATATATTTGATGTGCCACAGAAGTTCAAGGTCATGAGCCTTATAGTTGAGACTATCAAAAGGACTACAGCTGACCAGAAAAGAAGTTGTGGATATGCCCCACAGATCCAGGAGTTGATAAACTCAAAGATGGGCACAGGCACATACTTGTTGGATAAGGAACACTTGCTTATCTATCCTGACTTCGAGGACAACCAAGTTGTGATGAATGAAGATGAACCCTCCTCAGTGCAAGCACAAGCAAAGAAGGAGAAGGCAAAGAAAGAGAAGGTTGCCAAGATGCCAACTCAAGAGGAGGCATCTGAGTACTTTTTGAAAAGCAAGCAGGACCAGCTTGGTTACTTGATAGCATCATCTCTAAGGATTGAGAAGGGGTTGGCCACCCTAAGTCAAAACCAGGAGAGCCTGGAAATAATCGTGGAACAAAAATTCTATGATTTAGATGTCAAAGTAATTGAGATTCAGTCTGTTGTAGAGCAGCTACAGGATGACATGCAGGAGAGGAAGGGCAAGACAACCACTGATGCATTTGCCAGAGTGCCTCGAGCTCAGAGATCTACTGCAGTGCCTGTACCAGACACTAGAGCCACTTCATCTGCACCAGCTACAGCTTCAGTGCCACCAGCTCCAGCCCCTACCCCATCAGCTCCGTCTACTTCGACTGAAGCCTTTGTCCTTGGAGTTCTCCGGACACCACCACCTGAAGACCAATCCTGAGAGACGTCTTAGTGCTATGCATTTTCTATGAACTTTTTGGTAACTTGTTGCCAAAGGGGAGAAAAATGTATAGATCATAGGCTTTGAGAGAGAGCGTTGCTTTTTATTCTCTCTTTCTTTGGTGGTTGAGCTTTGTTTATCTTTTGATTGCTTGAGATACTATGCTATTATATGTGAGACATTGATGATCATGTGGTTGATCATAAGCTACACTTATGCTTGTTAGATGATATTATCTTACTTATCCTTATATGATCATTCACTTTGCTTGGTGATGAGTGCATGTATTTAATTCTTATCATTTTGAGCGCTCCACCAAGATGTATGTGACATGGAAGAGTAACCCAAGATCCTAACTCATTGTGCATTTGCAGTCCAAAGCAAATCTTAAGATATGCACAAATTTAGGGGGAGCTCTTGCTTTTCACATACTTCTCAAAGCGACGATATCTTTCACTCTTATTATCATTTGTCGAAGCTTTGATCTATATGTTGTTATCAATTACCAAAAAGGGGGAGATTGAAAGTGCAACTATCCCTGGGTGGTTTTGGTAATTCCTAACAACATATAGCTCATTGAGCTAATATTATTCCAAGATTAATATTTCAGGAAAAGCTCAATGAATGGCATGGCATGGATGAGGAAAGTGGATCCCTTAAAATTCTAAGGACAAAAAGTTTGGCTCAAGCTTCAAGATCAAGACTCTATTTTTTATATTTTAGTGATCCAAGATCACATTGAGTCTATAGGAAAAGCCAATACTATCAAGGAGGGATGAGGTGTTGCTTAATGGCTTGCTTGCTCAAATTGCTTAGTGATATGCTCCAAAATCCTCAACTACCTTCCCACATCCACATATGACCTAAACCAAAAGTCAAACTCGGCCCCACCGATTCTATCTATACGGCGCCACCGAGTTTCAAATGTCATAGCCACTGCCACAAACCCTAGGCAAATCGGTCTCACCGATAGGGATCTTGGTCTCACCGAGATGAGATTGTAAACTCTCTGTTTCCCTTCGTAACGTTTAGATTTTACCGAGATGAGCGATCGGTCCCACCGAGATTGCAATGTAAACTCTCTGTTTCCCTTTTGTTACATTTCGGTCTCACCGAGATGAGCGAATCGGTCCCACCGAGTTTACCTGACCAACTCTCTGGTTAGCTTATTACCAAAATCGGTCCCACCGAGTTTGTGTAATCGGTCACATCGAGATTACGTTATGCCCTAACCCTAACCATATCGGTCCTACCGAGTTGCATCTCAGTCCCACCGAAAATCCTAACGGTCACTAGGTTTGCTGAATCGGTCCGACCAAGTTTAACCATTCGGTCCCACCGAGTTTGGCAAATTGTGTGTAATGGTTAGATTCTGTGTGGAGGCTATATATACCCCTCCACTCACTCTTCATTCGGGGAGAGAGAGCCATCAGAACATACCTACACTTCCAATACACATTTTCTGAGAGAGAACCACCTACACTTGTGTTGAGGTCAAGATATTCCATTCCAACCATATGAATCTTGATCTCTAGCCTTCCTCAAGTTGCTTTCCACTCAAATCTTCTTTCCACCAAATCCAAATCCTGTGAGAGAGAGTTGAGTGTTGGGGAGACTATCATTTGAAGCACAAGAGCAAGGAGTTCATCATCAACACACCATTTGTTACTTCTTGGAGAGTGGTGTCTCCTAGATTGGCTAGGTGTCACTTGGGAGCCTCCGACAAGATTGTGGAGTTGAACCAAGGAGTTTGTAACTACTAGGAGATCGCCTACTTCGTGAAGATCTACCGCTAGTGAGGCAAGTCCTTCGTGGGCGACGGCCATGATGGAATAGACAAGGTTGCTTCTTCGTGGACCCTTCGTGGGTGGAGCCCTCCGTGGACTCGCGCAACCGTTACCCTCCGTGGGTTGAAGTCTCCATCAACGTGGATGTACGATAGCACCACCTATCGGAACCACGACAAAAACATCCGTGTCTCCAATTGCGTTTGAATCCTCCAAACCCTTCCCTTTACATTCTTGCAAGTTGCATGCTTTACTTTCCGCTGCTCATATACTCTTTTGCATGCTTACTTGAATTGTGTGGAGATTGCTTGACTTGTGCTAAGATAGCTAAAATCTGCCAAGAACTAAAATTGGGAAAAGGCTAGATTTTTATTTGGTCAAGTAGTCTAATCACCCCCCCTCTAGACATACTTTCGATCCTACAGGCCTGAACTCCTAAAACTTGCGTGTATAACTCCTCCATAGCTAGGATCTTGCCTCTACATTCCTACCCCATGTTCTACTGTCAGGATTAGAGCCACGACAGGCGGCATGAACATGTGACGTACTAGTCAAACCCCATTGCGTTTAATTGTAATATATAATATTACAAAGAAAAAAAATAAAAATATATAAATTAGGAATTATTAAATTGGAGGAGGCTGGAGTGGAGCAGCCCGAGGAGCCGAAGTTGCAGCTGCCGCCTATGCTGTCGGATTCGAGCATAGAGATAGTCGACATCTCCGACGACGGGTAGCAAGGTGATCGACGTAGTACTTAGGTTTATTTTAGTTTGCATGTCTTTATATGGATTTAAAAATCTAGTATAAGATGTCCGGCTACAACTGTGTATATTTGAGGGTGCCCGGTCAGTGCCCGAGGACGGCGTGAACAGGTGATGTACTAGTCAAACCCCATTCCGTTTAATTGTAATTTATAATATTACAAAGCAAAATAGAATAAAAATATATAAATTAGGAATTATTAAATTGGTTCCCCTTTTTCGCATTGGGGGAAAACAAAAGGCACACGACAATACCAGGATGTTTAGAAACAACTAGCAAACATGCCCGTGCGTTGCAACGAGAGAAAAAAATTCACCCCTCATACACACACTTGACGACACAACAAATCCCTTGAAATCTTTCATGATGCCACGCAACAACAACATGCTAAGTGGTGTTGTGAAAAAACATAAATGTGTGATGATTTTTGAAGTGTACTCAAGGTGTTTAGAATTCATTATACAACACAAATATCTACCTAGTTGCCGGTATATGTTTATGCATTTGATGTTGTTTCTCGGTGATGCCTAAAAAATATGGCATTAGAATGAAAATAGCAAAGTACATTTTAGTATTCAATGATAGCATGTGCATAAGAGCATTATTTTTGTCATATATGTGTTTGCATATATAAAAATATATGTGCATTTGCAACCATAATTCAATTCAAGACTTAATTGGTTGCAAACATATCGGATTGCTCCACAAAAAACAACCAATCTATAAGGGCATATGTAATAGGCATTTCTAAAATATCTCATTATATAAAGAACGTATTATTTAAGTTTGCACCCTGGACATATTTTCTAAAAATTAGTGATATTTATAAAAATTAATGATAAAGGAATATTTGGAATCTACACATTTTTCTGATGAATTATCATATATGACATGTTAGATTTGGGGTTAGGGTTTGAAAGGTATGAAAATTTTAAAAAGTATTTGATCTTTTGGAAAAAAAAGGAAAAGGTGGGATTGAACACACAACCTTCAGCATGGGAGGTGAAGGCACCAACCAGTGCACTGTGTGCATCATTATTCCACAAGAGGGGATCTCTTCCTTTTGAGCTATACCCGCCGCAGACGAAACAAAATAAAACAAACTAAACGTTTTTCTCACTTACCGATGGCATTGGTGGGTAATAATTTACAACTTTAGGGGCAGTTTTAATGACGGACGACTAGAAGCATTATTTGCTAAGAAAGATTTGTACACTCAAACTCAAACGAAAACAACAAAATTGACAGCTGTGGGATTTGAACCCACGCCCTTTCGGACCAGAGCCTAAATCTGGCGCCTTAGACCACTCAGTTTACTGTGATTGTCCTACTATTAATTTATATATTCGACTTGAATTGTTCAGAGGTACTTAGATGACATCCATTTAGGAGGCACGTGCTACTTCTGACAGCAGAATCTGGTTGTACAAGGAAATTCAGATCCCATGGAGCACCAATTGAATCTTGAGTCTCTTGAATCTTAGACAACCATGCGCCCATCTTATTAGTTATGTAGTAATGCATGGATTTAATCCGGCATAATCAAGAACTGGTACATCTGAAACCTCTTTTGGTTTAGTGACAGAAACGAACATGCGCCAAAGATAGGGAGCAGGTGAACAGTGCATTACAACTACTAGCCACGCTTGTCAACGAATGAAAAGGCTATCATATTTTCTTTCTTTGTTTAGATTATAAAAAAAACTTATTGGTGACGTATACAGTGTAGCAAGTCCAGACAATGGACATACCATGCTAGCGAATCTGTGTTGGAATGTCTGTTATGCCTCCCTTCAAATGAAACCTGGCTTCTTGGGCACAGAAAAACAGACCACATATTATGGCAGTTGCACCATGGTACATGTGACGAGAGAGAAGAAAACTTGTACACGATGAGCAGAAACAGCAATCGACACAGATTATACTAGCGATTTGAGCGCTTTTGTCAAATTTCGTTGTCGTCTCTTCTCCAAATGCAAAGGTGAAAAGAGCTGGCTGGACACGCCCAATCAGTGGCTATGTAAAACTCAACGTTGATGCGGCTTATGATCGGTACTAGTGGTTGGGGTGCACCCTGGTGCGCCGTTTGAGAGGAAGCTGGAGCGGTGCTAGGTAGGATGCGCCCCTTTCACTTTCTTAATTGCACTACGTGATGTTATTCCTGAAATCTAAAAAGCGGCCGGCCACTATTTGGTCGAGCCGAGCGGCCGCACCGAGACCGCTCGATGCGTCGAATCCTTCGGCCCGCAGGGCAGGTGTTATCTTGTCGGAGCCCACGCACTATCCTCGCCTCGCTACTTTCTCTCGGAGAAAAAAAGCCTTCCCTTATCCTCTTTTCCTCGTCCACCAAATCCCGTGAAGCAGGAGCCCGGGAGGTCGAGGTGAGCGGCGGACCGGACAAGCCTGGAGAGCAGATCAAGCCGGGGAGCTAGACCAGCAGCGCCACCGCCTCGTCCCTCCTCTTTCTATGAGCTGGAGCAGGGGTCGCCCAGCCGCCGCCGCCCCGATGGGGAAGGGCCACCGCGCTCCTCCTCCCGGCTATGCGCTCGGCCGTCGCGCTCCTCCAACCGCCTTCCTGCGCCACGCGCTGCGCCAAGTACACCCCCGGCCGCCTCCTCCAGTTGCCTGCTCCCGGCGACGCGCGCCGCGCCTAGCACGGGCCCGGCCGTCCCCCTCCTGCTGCCTCCTCCTAGCGACGCACGCCGCACCCGGGAGGGCCTGTTTCCCTTGGTCCCCTACGCCGACGGCCGATTACAGTGTTGTCTAGGTGCCGTTGCTGCGTACTTGGGGGAGCAGAGGTATGAGCAGCTCCGATTAAATATGAGTTGTAGTATATGACTGTTCTGATAAGAATGTTTCCTCCCAGCAATGAATGTCCTGATATTTTTGGATTACCATCTTCTGAACTTGTAGTTTGTGACACAGATTGACCATTCAAAGAAGAACTAGAAGTTTGGTTTTGGGATGACCGTAGGTGAGTAGATATGCTCATAGCAATTACCGTGAGAGGACTACAGATGTCTCCTCAGTTTGTTATAAGTGCAGGTTTATCATATGGTCTAGGTTCAGTGTTTTGGACTACAACGACTCCTCAAGGGTTCAGGATCTTTCGATGTACTTGCGGTTGTCTCATTTTCAGCTGCTTTAGATAACATGGGCTTTTGGTGTCATGCCTCCGAGCTCCTACATGAAGGACGACCTAGGACCCAGATCTGGCGTCTCCCGTCCGCATCTGCGGTTTCCGACAGCCTCTCCCCTATGTATTTACTCGACAAATCTAGGTAGCTGCACGGAGAGCATTACATAGTTGGCTAGTTAGATTATGTAGTTGCACAAGAACGGCAGGGAAGTTGACTACATTTTGCATAAAAGCATGTTCATGCACTCTGGGGTGTTTTTGCACACACACATATGCTCAGTTGGCCTGCAATGTAGTCTAGTTGCACACACATTGATGTTTAGTTGGCAGGACTAGTTGCACACACGTATGCTCAGTTGGCTCGCAATGTAGTCTAGTTGCACACACACACATTGATGTTTAAGTTTTTTTTAGAGAATTGATGTTTAAGTTGGCAGGACTAATTGCACACACATATCCTCAATTAGCATGCAATGTAGTCTAGTTGCACACACATCGATGTTTACTTGGCAGGACTGGTTGCACACACATATGTTCAGTTGGTCTGCAATGTAGTCTAGTTGTACACACATTGATGTTTAGTTGGCAGGACTAGTTGCCCAAACATGTGCTCAGTTGGCGCGACATGAGGATGCAGAGCTGTTGTGCGCACTGCAGTAGGATGCAGAGGGGGTGGTGGGAGGATGCAGAGTTGATGCTTCGTGTGGCGACGACTGTGAGGAACCGCGCACGGCGCCGGCGACAACAGTTGCGACAGGAGTGGGTCACGGGGGGGTGGGCAATGCTTCGTTTATCTGTTTGCACGGGACTCCGGCGAAGTGCTAGTCGTCAGGGGATTGAATGCGTGGCTAGTCGTTTTGCTTTAGGTGTCCAATTTTAGTTGTTTTTTCAGACATGTCTGGTGAAGTTTCACTCAGAGCAGTACATAGTTGGCGAGTCAGGTTCTGTAGTTGCACATGAACCTCTAGGAAGTCGACTACACTGCACAAAGCATGTTTCGTATGAGGTGTATTTTTTGCACATGCTCAGTTGGCTTGCATTGCTGTCAAATTGCACACACTGTTCTTTTAGTTGCGTACCACACAGATGATCAGTTGGTTTTCTCTCGTTGTTAATTGAATAATCAATGGCAATTTGCCGATTATATGATACGCCTACTGCCGATGATGAGTTTTTGCATTTTGTTGTATGCTACATGATTTTGTTCTCGTTTTTTCGTGGCTGTAACTAAATTTCTCTAGTGATTGTAGTTAAATTATATAGAAGTTGCATACCACAAGCTGTTTGTGGGTAATTCACACAAGCCATTGCTAATATTTTGATTTCTTTACCCATTTTTTATGTATCAGTAGTAGGTTTGCATAATTAGTGCTTAAAATAGCAGGATATCTGTAAGAGAGACGTATGACATCCAATTTCAGTTCCTGCAATTTATTTAGTTTGGTCATTTTAGTATTCCTAGTTGGATATGAGCATGAGGAAGTTGCACAATATGGCCATACTTAGTTAGCAATTTAATTATCTTGTTTTTTCATAGTCACATTTTTTATGCGCACTAGTCTACTTGAATTAAACTGATTGGCTAGTCAGGCTTGTGCAGTTGCACAAGAGTTTCTACTTAGTTGGTTTGATTGACTTGTTATTTTTCAGTTGCCAACTTCATATTAAGAGTAGCCATTTTTTCTGCCCATGTGCAACTTTGTTAATACAAGTTGCACAAGAGAACCTAATTAGTTAGCATCATCAGCATTTGTAGTTGCACAAATAGTATCCAACTAGTTGACATCCTCATCCTTTTATGTAACTGCATTGACATCCTCAGCATTTTTTTTATCTAGAAGCCTGACCTGAATGTGCAATTTTGCTGGTCATGGAAGGAGAGCAGACATTTTTTATGGCTTCACGAACTGCAATGCAAAGCTGGATTTTCATACAGTTGTGATTAGTACTTTTTCTGCAGAACTCAATGCAGCTAGTATTTTCAACAGCATCAACATCATTTTTATAAACTCGGTTTTTGGTTTGGTGATGGTGTGATGATTTGTTGTCTCGTCATGCAAGTGCGGAATAACTATTTTCAGACTTGGTATCCTCAAGATTTCTAGTTGCACAAGAGTATCCATTTAGTTGGCATCATCAGCATTTCTAGTTTCAAGGAACAGTATACAACTAGTTGACATCCTCAGCCTTTCTAGTTGCACAAGAGTATATAATTTAGTCCTATCTCCAAAAAAATTGAGGGTTGCCCAAGAGTATCTTTGGCACCCTTAGACTTTATACTTGCATAGTAGTATGCAATAAGTTGGTATCCTCAGCAATTCTAGTTGCACAATACTTTCTAACTAGTTGACATAAGAGTACCTATTTAGTTGGCATCCTCAGCATTTCTAGTTGTACAAGAGTATCTATTTAGTTGGCATCCTCAGCATTTCTAGTTGCACAACAAACATAATACTGTGTTGGCATCCTCAACCTTTTTAATCCAGATTTCTGAAGCAGAACAAATTTTTTATGCAATGTTAACTAATCACCTTTTTTCACCTTCAGGATATTGTGCGGGGGGGTGAGGGTAATGAAGGAGATAAAACAGAACGATAGTCACAAGTTGGTAGGACAAGGGCATCACCTGGGAGGTTGGTGACATTGAACAATTAGTTGAGCCCATTAAAAAAGTCTCACCTCTACCAGAAGCTGTTTGGAAGTGGAACAATAAGTTGTGCATTGGATGGAATTCAGATTTCGGAACTTGTTTGTACGCTCGTTTTTTACATTTTTCTTTATTGCTCTTTTTGTCGCATAGAGCGGTTGTGTCTCTTGCACGGTTTGTACTAAATAGGTTGCACAGATACAACCCAGTAATTGGTTTGTTCCTTTTTCTCATATTTTTTTCTTGTTTTCAATGATGTACATGTTCTTTTGGCCAAAGAGGCTGATCTAGATTTGCTGCACATAATTCAA
>NC_057797.1:511875911-511894752 GCF_018294505.1 Triticum aestivum | reverse complement strand
TAGTTGGCATCCTCAGCATTTCTAGTTGCACAACAAACATAATACTGTGTTGGCATCCTCAACCTTTTTAATCCAGATTTCTGAAGCAGAACAAATTTTTTATGCAATGTTAACTAATCACCTTTTTTCACCTTCAGGATATTGTGCGGGGGGGGGGGGTGAGGGTAATGAAGGAGATAATACAGAACGATAGTCACAAGTTGGTAGGACGAGGGCATCACCTGGGAGGTTGGTGACGTTGAACAATTAGTTGAGCCCATTAAAAAAGTCTCACCTCTACCACAAGCTGTTTGGAAGTGGAACAATAAGTTGTGCATTGGACGGAATTCAGATTTCGGAACTTGTTTGTACGCTCGTTTTTTACATTTTTCTTTATTGCTCTTTTTGTCGCATAGAGCGGTTGTGTCTCTTGCACGGTTTGTACTAAATAGGTTGCACAGATACAACCCAGTAATTGGTTTATTCCTTTTTCTCACATTTTTTTCTTGTTTTCAATGATGTACATGTTCTTTTGGCCAAAGAGGCTGATCTAGATTTGCTGCACATAATTCAAGCTACAATTCTTGTACACTACTATTTGGGAAGTAGAAATAAGATTCTGATGTCAGGAAATAGATTTTCATATTTTTTATGTTTTACTTTTAGTATATAGAACACCCTATAGAACATATTCCCGCTACTGCTATTTGTGTGAGACAAGACTATTGTACTCTCCTTGTACTACTGTTTCTTTGTGCTTCTTCTAGTCTGGATTCATGTTTTAGTTGCACACATTTATAGCAAAAATTGGCTTTGGATTCATGTTTAGTTGCACAAATATATGTATATTTTTGCACAGACAACACACATCCATGTCGGTGTGTGTTGGTTGCACACATTTACAGCAAAAGTTGGCTTTTAAAATCCATGATTAGTTTGCACATCTCTTTTCTAGTCTTGGCTGTTTGGTTGCACACATAGCAGGAAAAGTTGGTTTTGGATCCATGTTTTAGTTGGCACAAATATAGGCTTCTATTTGCACACATGGCATAAAAAGGTTTCTTATGATCCTTCCCCCGATTTTCAGTATGAGTAAATAGGCTATAAAATATATTTTTATGGTGTTTTTGTCTATGTGTTTTCTTATGATCCTTCTCCTGATTTTCTTTTGTGTCATGTATGTAGGGAGATGATGGTGATCAATACCGTCTTGTAAAGCGTCAAAGACGGAAAGCGAAAGCCACAACACCCGATGTAGGCGGTTCCTCATCTACAGCAGTTGTTGAGGTACAAAGTGCCAACCAATCCTGATTCAGTGCCAACCAATCCTGATTCAGTGCCATCTCAACATGTCAGCATTGCATGTAGGAAATCGACAACCCGAGCACCTACTGTGGCAACTCCAACACCTAGTGAGCCAGCTGCAGGTCAACACATGCATAATGCATCATCTGATGGGCCAACGCCCGCAACTAGTGAGGGAAACACACTTTCATCTGTGCCAGCTCCAGTAATCACTCTGCCAAGTACAATATCAAGTGAGGCAACTGTAACTCCAGATGTGCCACCCCCAATAGCCAATGTGCCACCTGAAGGTCAAACTGTGCCAACTGCAGGGCATATGTTGGATGTTGGTGTGAACAATCTTTTGTGCCTATTTTGTATCTATTTTCATCGGATGTTGGTGTGAACAATCTTTTATGCACGCTGTGTGCCTACAGGTGGCTGCTGCAACTTGTCTAGTTGCACGAAAGCAGTATATAGTTGCACCAACTTGTTTACTTTTTTTGGCACACAGTATTGCTACAAATGGCTGCTGTAACTTGATTGGTTGCACAAAAGCAGCATATTGGTTGCACAGATTCTATGCCAACCCCCTACATAATCCATGTGATTTATGTACCAAATTCATGAATCAAAGGTTCGTTCAAGAAAACCAGCTAGAGGACAAGTCTGCAAGTCATGTCAAGGGAGGAAGCAAAGCAGAGGAAGGGGAATTCTCTCCTGGAGTTCTCTCCTCCTGGTACGTTTGTCCTTCTTGTTTGCTCCTTTTTGTTTGGCTTTTTCTTGATGTTTTCCTGGTTCTTTTTCCCTTTCTCCCTCTCTTCCCCTCTTCTGTTCTTAATTTTTGGAGCCGCCATGGATTTTCCTGGCGATGGAGGTTTCACCATGGCGAATCCTTCTTTCATGGGGAAGAAGTAGATGGCGTGGGGGTAGTTAGAGGGGAGATTCAGGTGTGGAGGTACAAAGGCGGGGGCGGGTGGTTGGGTTCACGTGATCCCCACGGCTAGCTGTCGCACGCGGGCACCGTGGTTGGTAGTTGATGTTTCGCGCGCGGGAGGATTGGAGACTTTCCTTTTTGACCACGCGCCCCGACCAGGTCTTTCCTTTTATGTCAGCCGCTCGGTAACCCTCCCAAGCGCCCGGGCGCCAGCTAGACGCGTCCGATGTTATTTCATTAGACTCAAAATATAGCAATATGAAATACGGATACATGCAAGTTCACGTCTAAAACCAGAGGCTAGCGACAGTCGATAATACATCTAGAGGCAATGGAAAATCACTGCTTGGGTCATGAGCGAGTAAAACGCGTCGGTCTCCTTGGCGCACTTGACCACCAGGATCCCCATGCCCTGGCCTCACTTCCACATCACCTTGAAGGCGTCATTGTTGGTGCATGCGTCATCGTTGATGCAGGCGTCCCTAATATACACCGGCAGGACGTCGCTTCAATAGCCATCAATTATTATCATATGCTTTTTCAGCTGTGAAACAAGGAGACAAATTGCATGGATATGACAGATCATGAGCCTAAAACATGCTCAAGGTAGTTTTTGTTTTTGTTCTACACAACTACACCTCCATTTTACTTTGTTTTTGTAGCATGTTCCATCTGATTCACCAAACATGCAGTCATCCTTCGTGTCACTCCCACCATTATTAATCACAAACTTATAAGCATAGTTCATGAGCCTACCGTTGGGAAACGTTGCATGGAAAACGAAAAAAATCTACGCACACGCAGTAATCTATACATGGAAATGTATAACAACGAGGGGAGAGTGTGTTTACGTACCCTCGTAGACCAAAAGTAGAAGCGTTTGACAACGCGGTTGATGTACTCGAACTTCTTCTAGCTCCGACCGATCAAGCACCGAACGTACGGCACCTTCGAGTTATGCACACGTTTAGCTCTATGACGTCCCTCGTCTTCTTGATCCAGCAAGACGTCGATGAAGTATATGAGTTCCATCAGCACGACCCGCGTGGTGACGGTGATGGTGAAGTGATCCGCGCAGGGCTTCACCTAAGCACCGTGAGAGTATGAGGTGTAAACTGTGGAGGGGCATCGCACACGGCTAACAATTGATGTTGTGTGTGCTAGGCGCCCCCTCCTCGTATATATAGGTGGGAGGGAGAGGGGAGAGGCCAAGGGGCGCCCCAAGTGGGGCTGAATCCCACTTGGGCTCCTGCCCTGGTTCGCCCCTTTCCTTGTATAGGCGCGACGGGAAGGAAGGGGGAGGTGGCGCCCCCCCCCCCCTTTCCTTTCTCCCTTGAGGAGGGGAAGGAAGGAGAGACTTGCCCTCCCCCCTTTTCTTTTCCTAGGGCTGGCCGGCTTGGTGGAGGGGCACACCATCCCTTTGTGGGCTGGTATGTCCCTCGCTTGGCCAATTAAGCCCATATCTTTGCCGCAGGTGTTCGGAACACCTTCCAATGGCTTTATATGTGCCCGATACTCTCCGGAACACTTCCGGTGTCCGAATACTATCGTTCTATATGTCAATCTTCACCTCTTGATCATTTCGAGACTCCTTGTCATGTCCGTGATCTCATCTGGGACTCTGAACAACATTCGGTCACCAAATCACATAACTCATATAATACTATATCATCATCGAACGTTAAGCGTGCGGACCCTACGGGTTCGAGAACTATGTAGACATGACCGAGACACCTCTCCGGTCAATAACCAACATCGAAACCTGGATGCCCATATTGACTCCTACATATTCTACGAAGATTTTATCGGTCGAACCGTTATGACAACATACGTAATTCACTTTGTCCATCGGTATGTTACTTGCCCGAGATTCGATCGCCGGTATCTACATACCTAGTTCAATCTCGTTGCCGGCAAGTCTCTTTACTCGTTCCATAATGCATCATCCTGCAAGTAACACATTAGTTACTTTGCTTGCAAGGCTTCTTATGATGTGCTTTGCCGAGAGGGCCTAGAGATACCTCTCCGATACTCGGATTGACAAATCCTAATCTCGATTTATGCCAAGTCAACAAACACCTTCGGAGATACCTGTAGAGCATCTCTATACTCATCCAGTTACGTTTTGACGTTTGATAGCACACAAGGCATTCTTCCGGTATCCGGGAGTTGCATAATCTCATAGTCGAAGGAATATGTATTTGACATGAAGAAAGCAATAATAATAAAACTGAACGATCATTATGCTAAGCTAACGGATGGGTCTTGTCCATCACATCATTCTCCTAATGATGTGATCCCGCTATCAAATGACAACTCATGTCCGTGGTTAGAAAACCTTAACCATCTTTGATCAACGAGCTAGTCAAGTAGAGGCTCACTAGGGACACAGTGTTTGTCTATGTATTCACACATGTATTTAGGTTTTCGATCAATACAATTCTAGCATGAATAATAAACATTTATCATGAATAAGGAAATATAAAATAACAACTTTATTATTACCTCTAGGGCATATTTCCTTCACCTACCTACCACAACCAGCATTGTGGGATCTGTCACAACCGATTAGTTTCTACTCAGGAAGGCTGAGAAGAGAGCCCATCGTGATCTTGTTTATAACTCCCATGGCACGTGTAGCTGAGAAGCTCCAACAAGCACCTGAATGACAGTCCAGACCACATTAACCGATAGTACGGTTGTGGGTTAGTAATAAGGAACGAGGTAAAACCGAAAAATACTTTAAGCATCTTGTATCAAGGCACTTGCGTAAAACGAAACAATACAAGTATAAAGGAGTGACTTCACGAAAACAGATACTTACACCTTCACTTCTTCTGCTGTTGTGATCCTAATTTGTAAAACATGAGTGCTCACACAATTCTTATATAGCATCTCTAAACTACACATTTCCAGTATAGCCATCGACAACCTAAAATAATCCCAAACCTAGAATTATAGATTGCCGCGAGCATAACAATTTTTTTATAAGATTCTTATTTAAGGCGTAATACATAACTGGTCTACATAATAAAGCAGCACATGTCTATTTCCATGGCCAAACCGCAAAAGCTAACAAAATGGTTAGAAGAATTCTCTCGTGTGGGACGCCTTAAAAAGCAATATCACCTATGAATCACACAAGGAGTTAGAGCATAACTCTCTAGCTCTAACTTATTTATCTAATTTTCCAAGCAGTCGGTACTAGAGCAGGCACTTCCTTGATATATTTCACATTTGAAGGATAATAAAGTTCATGGGTCTACTATTGGGAAGAGCTGAAGGACTAAAAACCAGCATAGCTTGAAGGAATGTAGTCAGTAAAACTGCAAACTGGGCCTGCGAAAAACTAATCAGAGACATTTTTCAACATCTTCTCTAGCTGGGCTTGATTTTTTAGTACTGCAGGCAAACATGTTGCTAAATGCCTCTAATTCCTAACAAGTTATGTAATGGGGAGATTAGCTTGTTTGTATCAGCTTCTGCTCGCTTGCATGGATTCTATTTATTGGAGTTATTTGTCGTAAAAAATGTCTTGGTCATACATATCTAAGTACGACTATGCTTTTATGTAGTTGTGTGACAACATCTCAATATCAAAGTTTTAGTACCAAGGATAAAAAACTTTGTGGATGTACTATTAGGAAGAGAAGTGATTACAGCCAGTATAATTTGGAGAAATGTAGGTAGTAAAACTGGAAATTGGGCCTGCAAAAAACTAAACAAAGACATTTTTTCAACCACTTTTCCAAGTGGGCGCGATGATCTTTGCCAAGTATGATAGGTAAACAAGTTGCTAATTGCCAAGTGCAAACCAATTTATCTACCACCATTGTTACCTAACGAGTTATGCAAGGGTGGTTAGCTCGTACCTATCAGCTTCTGCTCCCTAACATGGGTTCTAGTTAATGGATCACTATGCTTTTGAAGTGCTTATGCACCACATGTCAATATCTAAGCTTTAGCAATAAAACCAAACAAGTACACAAACAATAAAATTTGAATAGGGAATATAGATGAGCGCTGCAAGGTCAAGTGTAGAACAACAGATTCACAAGCATGGTGCTTACCACGCTTGCCCTGGTGCTTGACCATGGTGACAGCGCCGCTCTGCCTCCAGTCCAGTGCGTCGGGCACAGGAAGGTACATACTGTGTATGATGTACTTTGGAAGCTCATCTTTGTTGCGATGTGCATTTGAGAATAAAAAATTGATATAAGCAAATGCTGTGACGATTGATCGAAAGTGAAGCAAGATGGAAAAATAGAGAGCAGAGTAAAAGGGAAATAATAAGACAACAAAACTAAAGTGCCATGTGAGTATGTCGGCAGATTGTTTCGCGAACAATTAACTAGTACAAACGTGTGCGCATGTGTATTTTCCACATGCAAATTAAATAAAAGAAGTTGAACGATCTATTGAACCAAAAATGAGGTTCATGGCATTCTCATTGACAGTTGGATTTCTAATGAACCTATGTAATTGTCAAATGGAAAGGAAGGAAAAAAGAAAAGAGAATTATTAGCATATGGTAATTAGTTGGAAGTCTCTGAATAATAAAATGAGTTACGATCAGTTGTATACAATCTATCATGATACACACAAGAAGTCATAATAAATGAGCTCTGAAATGTAAATAATCAGCATCACAACTAAAATCAAGATAGTTACTCTGGCACTTGGGTAGGCTCATAAAAAACTACTGCTGGCAACTCATTTGAGAACTCATTTCTTAGCCTGGATTAGCCTAAATTAGCTTGGTCATTAATGTGAGATGCTCACCTGACTGGAAAATTAGTGTCATGAGAAAATCAAGAAACTCGACATCCCAGCTTCAAATCGATCCAGAAGTCAATCAGGAAAGGTGCTAACCTAGGTAAGTAGGATGCAACAAGAACAATGGCCCCTAGCACAGCAAGGAGAGGAACACCACATGCAAAAAACCAGTGCGCCAGCACGGACAACAGCGTCGGGGTGACCCACAATATTTTCATTTTATCCATAGTGTGATGTGGACGCATCAACGCCTTGTATATTTCTTTTTGGCATTTTTCACTTGCTAAATAACCTGCTAGATAAGATATAATTATTTTAAACAACTATAGAGACTATCATCATATCATACGATTAAAAGGTACATAGACACAGATATTGAGATCAAGCATAAATTTAGTTAAACGAGGCACAAGAGGACATTGATACTAACCCGTGCATTAGCCATTGGATACCGACAAATTCAGCTAGAAAAAGGTAAGAAACCCAACAGTATGTTGCTAGAACTTGTCCATGTACAGAACCTGCAATTTTTTTGTGGACACTATGAACATCATAAAGAGAACATATTCCAGCGATGGAGGAATAATTGGGGGAAGAGGAGATGTAGGAAGGAGGGAGAACTGGAGACCTAAAATCACCCATAGTTTTTAGAGAATGATTTACGGAAGTGTGGGGAATGAGCAGCGGAAAGGTTGGGATTATATGGGCGTGCATAAATTGAATGAAAATTGCGAATCACCAATTGTAACTGGCCTACAGTAACTAGCAGTCCGCGCATCGATTTGGTAGTAATGGCTGATTATACTCTCAATCAATCAACCGTCATCGGATTGGCGATAGAACTTCAAAGGGCGAATGCATGTTGACCATCCTGCTGCGCCGTGCAACCGAATGGATCGAGTAAATCGAGCCGAATCCGGGCAAGGTCCTGCCTGAACCAGCACGATCTCCATGGATCCTTTGCTCTGGCCCGACATCGGCCGTCACTCAAGTCGGTCGCCTCACGAAAAGGGATGGGAGGTACGCGACTCCGCCGATCGACACAATGTTTTTGTTTTGGGAAAAGAGCTGGTAAAGGCCCATTAGGCCAAGATTTACCACGGAACAAGAAAAATGACACCAGAGCAGCGGCCCATAACTGTTGGCGCTCGTTAACAGCGGATTGGGGCTGATTAGGGCGATCGAGAGCAAATCTGACGGTCACAAATGCGCCAAACTAAGGATTCAACGGCTGATAACGCTAATGGTCTAAGAGGGCAGGAAAAGTGCTCAGTTATATGGATTATATGGGCGTGCATAAATTGAATGAAAATTGCGAATCACCAATTGTAACTGGCCTGCAGTAACTAGCAGCCCGCGCATCGATTTTGTAGTAATGGCTGATTAAACTCTCAATCAATCAACCGTCATCGGATTGGCGATAGAACTTCAAAGGGCGAATGCATGTTGACCATCCTGCTGCGCCGTGCAACTGAATGGATCGAGTAAATCGAGCCGAATCCGGGCAAGGCCCTGCCTGAACCAGCACGATCTCCATGGATCCTTTGCTCTGGCCCGACATCGGCCGTCAGTCAAGTCGGTCGCCTCACGAAAAGGGATGGGAGGTACGCGACTCCACCGATCGACACAATGTTTTTGTTTTGGGAAAAGAGCTGGTAAAGGCCCATTAGGCCGAGATTACCACGGAACAAGAAAAATGACACCAGAGCAACGACCCATAACTGTTGGCGCTCGTTAATAGCGGACTGGGGCTGATTAGGGCGACCGAGAGCAAATCTGACGGTCACAAATGCGCCAAACTAAGGATTCAACGGCTGATAACGCTAATGGTCTGAGAGGGCAGGAAAAGTGCTCAGTTATAATGTAAAAGTGCTCAGTTATAATGTACGAGTATGTATATAAGGAGGTGTTTGGCTAGAGAAATGGTAACGTAAACGTAAACGTAATCAGATCACAGATCACGGCGTTTTAGGAGGTGTAATGTATTCTTTCCAAGTTTGTTTGGTTCGCTCACGTAAAGGAATTGATCCCGCTTGCCGACCATGATCCTCTTCATCAGCGACCTGCTCTTGCTAGGCCCCGGCTGTCTAGGATCTCAAGCGCCGCCAGCCGGCACCGGTCTCGCGCGCCATCGGCCATCGCCGATCTCGTGCGCCGCCGGCCGCCGCCGGTCTCGCGCGCCGCCGGCTGCCGCTGGTCTCGCAAGCCCCCAAGCATGTGCGTCTTTGCCCCTTTGTTCTAGACCGAGAGAATAACTGCTGCTACAAAATCGGGAGGTACCCGATACCGGAGGGGTGTGGGCGGAATCAGATTTGAACGGTAGCGTAATCTGATTACACGGGACCTCATTACGCTTAACTCGAACCAAACAGAAAATAACGTTTTCAGTTCCCGCTGTTATCAGGTTACGTTACCAAACGATCGAACCAAACACCTGGTTGAGTTGGTTAGGTGGACAGTGGTATTCCCAACCCACCAGGGTTCAAATCATGGTGCTCGCATTATTCCTGGATTTATTTCAGGATTTTCGGCGATACGCTTTCAGTGGGAGGAGACGTTCCCGTCGACGACGAGGCACCTACGGTGACTTCGTAAATCTCAAGATAATATGCCGGCTCAGTCCCTCGGAGATGCTCATAGGGGTAGGGTGTGCGTGTGTGCGTTCATAGGGGTGAGTGTATGCACGTGTATATGAGCGCTTGTGTCTGTACTGATGCTAAAAAAAAACCCTAAAAAAAACTGGACACCCGGGTTGCGGTACACACAAACACGCACCCTTAGCCCAATATTTAGTCATGCAAGCCCAGTATAGTTCAGAGAGCTCGGCGCAAAATGCAGCCCGTATAACCAGGCGACCCACGCATCCAAAACCGGGCGCGGCCCACTCTCGGGAGGCTTTATCTTTGCCCACTCCTGCACTTCCCCACCGCAGCTCATCTCTCGTCCACTCCAAACCCTAGCCTCCTCCTCCTCTCGCCGCCGCCGCCGACGCCGACGCCGCCGCAGCCGCCATGGTAACGCCTCGTCGCTCGTTCCTTCCCCGTCAACTCGCTGTAGACTTGATTCTTGTGCTTATCCATCTGGGCATCGTCCGTTGCTGTGTCTGTTCGTGCAGTCAGGGAGGAAGAAGACCCGCGAGCCCAAGGAGGAGAACGTGACGCTCGGCCCCGCCGTCCGCGAGGGGGAGCACGTCTTCGGCGTCGCGCACATCTTCGCCTCCTTCAACGACACCTTCATCGTAAGATCCCAAGGACACGCCGCCTTTCTTGCTGCTTTTTTGTTTGCACCGCGGACCTGAAACTCTTGCCACATCTGGCTTCGCTGTCGCAGCATGTCACGGATCTGTCCGGGAGGGAGACGCTCGTCCGCATCACCGGTAATCACATCTCTTCTTATATTTACCTTTACTAGTAAGGCGTGGTGGCTGATGTATACATGTTGGTGATTTGTTTCTATTAAGCATCGTCTCGTACTGGTAGAGATATGTTCGTTTGGAACAGTATATAGTCAAGTTTCATGATTTGTTATGAACTTGTATGTTTTTAAGTTTTGTGTGCAAGCATGGCCCTTAAGATCCCCTCCCTTTTCATCCGTGGGAGCGTGTCGAGTCATAGCCATGCAAGATTGAAAACGAGGATCCGGAGAGTTCTTCTCCGGAACCTCCTCTCTTCCTGTTTTAGTTCGAGCTGTCTCCATCATTTCATTGGGTTTCTTGTAGTGTATGTAGCCAGCAGGCAGCAGCTGCTTTATGCACTGCTCATGCTGTGTTCTTCACTCCTGCAACTCTTTGTAACATTAGATGGAGCTGCCTAAATTCTGGAAGTGAACATGCTTGATATGACTATATTTCACTGAACCAAGTGCATATTGGCACTCCTGTAGTTGTATCTAAAAAATCAGCATGATGGTTGGTTCTTTGAAAAAACATTTCACTGAACCAACATTCTTGTTTGGTAGGTAGTATTGGTATTTTGTTTGTCAGTATGGCTTAATGTCCACCTTTTTCTTTAATGGAATTGATTCATGCAGAAACTCAATAGGGTATCTGAGCCAAATGTCCTTATCTGTTAACTATTTGATTATTCAGTTTGGGATCTGGATGCCGTCTTCTATTTATGTGAAAATTATTAGTTCATATGTGAGGTTATCATAGGTTAAAACTTGAGCGAGATTGTTGATCTATATTTGTCTTGCTTACTTCTTATGAACCACCTCTTCTGATCATGCTGTCTTCCATATTGAGTTTCATTTTTGATCCTATCAACCTTTTGTAAGCACCGCCCTTAAGATCGCCTCCTTTTTGTTCTGTGGGAGCGTGTCGAGTCATTGCTGTGCAAGATTCATATGGGGCTCTAGAGAGTTTTTCTCTAGAACTCAACTTCCAATTTCATTAACAGGTGTCTTCATCTTTCCATTCAGTTTCTTGTGATGTATGGTCTGTATGAAGCAGATGCTCTCTGTCTTGCTTCTGCTGAGTTCTACACCCTTGCAACTCTTTGCCAATTAAAATGGAGACGCCTAAATGTTGGAAGTACATGCTTTCGTTTGTGATTACTTCTAAGTTACATTTGAAGATTTTAGATATTGGCTGTACAATATCTTCAGAACATTTCAGATGTCTTTTTGAATATAACATATTAGTAGTAGAAATATTCTATGTGTAGTCTCTTATTTGGTGGTTGAAGAAGTGAACTGAGTTCACTAAGGATTGAATGGTTTTTCTTGGCTATTTATACCTTTTTAGCTAAAACTTGTATCTGCCATGACACTAAAGAGTGATTGACTGTCGGTTCTTCTGTGATGCTCAACATCTATCAGTTTCTTTTTTATGTCTTATAAATTTGTGATTGTACTAAATAATTGCATTTTACAGGTGGCATGAAGGTCAAAGCTGATCGTGATGAATCATCCCCTTATGCAGCTATGCTTGCATCTCAGGATGTTGCTGTAAGATGCAAGGTACTAAAAAATTTGATGTGGTCATGTTCAAGTATGGTGGTAGTCAAATTTGATGAATCTCCACTGATACATATGGTGATCCCCTTGTTTAGGAGCTTGGAATTACTGCTCTGCACATTAAGCTCCGTGCTACTGGTGGAAACAAGACAAAAACTCCAGGTCCTGGTGCTCAAGCTGCGCTTAGAGCTCTTGCACGTTCTGGCATGAAGATTGGACGCATTGGTAAGCCTGTGGTGCCCTTGTGTATGCTGTGCCGTGTCATTTCATCTCATTTGCTTCTGGGAAAAAACTATTCTGCCATACATTGCAGTTGCAAGGCTTGTCTTCTTATTTTGTCTGGCAGTCAATAGTTCTTGAAATCGTCTGGTCACATGGCTGGCTTGGTTTTGATATGGACTGATGTTTTGCTTGTCCTTTCTGCATACTATGTTTATGTTATGATCAATGTTGATTAATTTTGCCTTGGATGCCAGTTACCGTGATTTGAACCTTACATTTTCCAGTTTAGTTTATGATATTGTAAGGCCCGAGCTATGGGGGGACTCTAGCTACTCGCAATTTCAGAAAACATCAAGAACAGGGGGGTGAAATTGGGTGGTATTAACTTAGGGTTTCTTACAGCAAGAGGAACAGATTTGCCAGCCGGAACACGGCGGCTAGGGGGAAACCCTAATACAATTACTCGATGCCTCTCCCAGCCTCTCGATCCTGGCTTTATAGCCATTACATGAGTAAAAGTAAACAGAGGAAATAACAGAGTAAGTGGAGTTGCCGGAAAGGTAACAGTGACAGCTGAAGTAGCGGCCACCGTCCGATCAACAATCCACGCTCCAGATCATCCCGCCAGTGCGCGAAGCGGTACGAGGGTTTGGGTGCACTGGATGGCGATTGGTTGGTCCAGTTTGAATCATCCTCATGAAGCGTTACGCTGAGTTAACTGAAGAAGCTGCCGCTGTTGTTATCTTCAGGCAGGGTCCTGACAGATATCCATGATGTTTATTTTGTGTTGAGCAGAGGATGTTTTATTTTCCACTTTAGTTTATGATGTCATACAGCGGATTAATCCATGATGTTCTTTTTGTGTTGAGCAGAGGATGTTACCCCGGTCCCAACTGACAGCACCCGCCGGAAGGGTGGTAGAAGAGGAAGGAGGCTGTAATTCCATGCTCGTTCAAGGATGGAACAATACCAAGCTATCGATATCCTGTGTCTTGCAACTTGTTCTGTACTACTCCGTTTATGATGTTAAGTCAGATCTTGTGGATTTATAGATTTTGAGAGATATTGTGTTGCATGTTTAGAAAATGACCCTTTCCCGGCTTTGAATCAAGTGGTTGCCATCTATTATTACACTTCGTTTGCTATGGATTTACTTTTGCGTCTTGTTGTTGCTTGTTTCAATCATGTGTCAAAAAAACTTGACACGCTGTTGTAGCTTCTGTGTCAACTAACCTGCAGTTTGCTTGCTATTTTGATTGTGGCTTTGCTAAATGGGTGGCGCATAAGATCTACTTTGATCCATGAAATTGGCTCCCATGGGCCATGCAATACCCACGAGAATCACTCGCTCGCGTCAGTGACATCCTTAGCCCTCTTCAACCCATCTTCACAAACGACCGCTGTGCTTCTCCCTGCTCCACGGGTGTCCTTTTGATCGTGCAGTTTTCCGTGTTCCCGTGCCTGACTATTATGGCCTTATGGGATGTTACTTGTGTTAAGAATAAAGCGACGTCATTAGCACTAAGAGTCGTCACGTGTGTCCAAAGCGCCGTATGGAGCGTCTTCTCGTGCCACGGGCGCGTGTTGTAAATGGACGCCTCTCCGGAGGCGCCCCAAATTCTTGTATAAATAGGGCTTTGCCTAGAATCAATAAAATACAAGTTTTTCATCAAATCTTTACACGTTATCAGCCACGCTAGCCTCGACCAACAGAGCACGAACAAGAAGAGACGAGAAGGTAAGATGGCAGGGATGAACCTGCATAGAATCACCTCTGCCCTTATTCGATTCATTGGACGGGAGATCCGTCGATCTACCAGACGCCACAGTGCTGGTGCTCCTCGCCATTGGGGCCCAGGCAACGGTCGTCGTGGTCGCCGTGGTCGTCAGGAGCACCCTGGCCCCGCCGCCGCAGAACAGGCAGGACCAAGCAACTCATCTGCCGCCGTCCACCACGCCTACCAGGCACCCCCGATGCCGGCCTTCGTCGCTCCGCCAATGGACTGGGCTCCCGCCGAGGCTGCAGCCCCGTTCCTGGGCGAGGAGTTCTTCGACGCCGCCCAGGCCCCGCCACCGCCGGGGGTCTTATTCGGCAATGGCATGGATGCAGGCGTGGCCTTTTGTCCGGTGCACGGATACGGCCCTTGCCCTGCCCGCGATTTCTGCCCCGTGCACGGGTACGGGCCATGCCCTTCACCGCCGGCCACTCCACCACCGGAACCGGAGGTCATCGATGAGCCGCTCGCCTACCCGGACCTCCCAACGCCAACGCCCGCCGACGAAGACGAGGAGCACTTCGCCCCTCCAGGCTATGGCCCTGTGCCCACCATGATGGAGTGGGAGGTGACACCGAACGAAGAGGAGGAGCAGTGGCTCAACTCCGTTGTGAAGCCGGAGTCAACCACGCCGGCGGAGACCGACGAACCCGGAGCCACCATCCCCGACCTCAACACTGCCACCGGCAGGAAGATCGAGGAAGCGGCGTCGTCTTCCAAGGCCCCAACATCTCCGCCGCCTCCGCCCCCGGCAAGCCCGCGAACGCCCCCACCGGCGGCTCGCCGGATCCTTCGCCGTTTCGCGGCAGCGCTGGAGCAGCACCGCCCCGGCCTCCGCTCCGACTTCTGGGCCCCTGCAGGCCTCCACCTCCCCGGCTACGCTGCGGGGGGGGGGGGGCCTCCTCCTGAAGATCGCCGGCGCTGGGCGCCATTGGCGGCGGCCGACGGGATCCCGTGGAGGTGGCGGTGGAATGGGGGGAATTGACCCCAACCGCCCCACCTCCCGTCCCCCTTATCCGCTCGATGTCTCCATCAGCGGCGCTGCCATGGGCCTCAGCCGAAAGGCCTCGTGGGCTGTGGCCCATGTTGCAACGACCAGAAAAAAAACCCAACGGGTTATAGGCTAGATTGCAAAAAAATCCTTATATTATCGGGATTTCGTGCATTAGTCCAACTACTAGTATTAATTTAGTGCTTGTCATGTTTTAGCCCCGTAAATTTGGGAATTCGCAGATAGGTTCAACTACTAGTGATGTAATTAAGTACTTGTCATGTTTTAGACCTTGTATCTTGATGTGATTATATATTGTACTCAATTAAATTGTGTATTGATGTTTAGACCATATTATTTCTGTAAATCGTTATATGTTCAATGTGTTTGCAATTTGAAATCCCTATAACATGTACAAATGGTACAATAATATTATTTTGCAATTGAAAATCATTTATTCTTGCAACTCAAATATTAATTCGCCATTAATTAAGTCCAAAAATGCCTATGTAGCACAAAAATAGACTTAATTCGAATATAATTTAAACAAAGTTCAAGTCTTTACTTGAATTCACAACAATTGCAAAATTTATTACAACATGACCATGATGATTTTAATTTACATACAAGTGAATTGATCGATTATCTGGTTCTCAATCTTGTAGGACAAAATGACCGTCAAAGAATTTGAAGAGCTTGCGCTCGACGGACACAACTATCCTACATGGGCTATGGATGTTAAAATCAGTCTTTCATCCCGTGGAATTGTAGCTGCACTCATACCTCCTGCAGACCCTCCCCAAGAGGGAATTGCACAATTAAACGAACAACAATAATATGCTGCTTTATACATAATAAGGCACCATATCCATCCAGATCCGAAATCTAAATATTTGATGGAGGAATCTCCAAGCAATATGTGGCAATCACTTAAGACTAGATATGAACAGCAAAAGGCAGTTATACTTCCTGAAGCTAGTCATGAGTGGACCCATTTAAGACTCCAAGATTTCAAATCGATCGGAGCTTATAATCATGAGGTTCATAAAATTTGCTCAAAGTTGCGGTTTTGCGAGAAGGAGCCTACAGAAGCAGATAAGATAGAAAAGACTCTATCCACTATGCTCCCAGCCGACAGGATCCTACAGCAACAATATCGTGTCCGCAATTATATAGTTTACTCTGAACTTATACATGTGCTCCTCCAGGCTGAGAAACACGATGAACTTCTGCTAAAGAATAGTAATCAACGCCCAGTTGGGGCGGCTCCTCTGCCTAAAGTACATGCAAATTTTCAGAAAAATACCAAGTTCAATGGTTCTTTCAAAGGCCAAAACAAGAACTTCAAGGGTAAGAGCAACCACAACAAGAAGAACAAGCCACAAAATTCAGACAAGGGGAAGGGCATAACAAAGAATAAGTTTGATAAAACTAAACTTTGCCAGAAATGTGGATGCTACAAGCATGTCACCAAAAAATGCCGCACCCCAAGACATCTAGTAAACCTCTACCTGCAATCCATGGGACGTAACAGACCAGCCCAAGGAGAAAGATATGAAGCTCACTTCAATCTTCAACCTGATAACAACTAGGAAGCTGGTTGTTCGCAAGATGTTCGAGGAGCACCAAGTAACAACAAGGAATTCCATATATCACAGGACTCCATGGACACGGAGAATATGATGACCGAATACGCCGCCGACATGTTCGGGGACTTTGACTAGTCAATTGACTCCATTTAGATATTTTATTTGTTTACATCCATCAGATTGTTGTAATAAAAACATATTATTATTGTTATTGTCATCATTCTATATTGTAAAAACACAATATATATTGTATCAGCACTTTGATATCAATAAAATTTGTATGTATTCTATATATCCAATAAAGTGTTTTTCATTAAACTGAAAATTCCACATTTTTAATATATAGATTTCTACGGGAGTCAATCCAATGGAGGAAGAAATGTTCCTTGTGGACAGTGGCACCACAAACTCTATACTTAGGGAAATAAAGTATTTCCAAACTCTTACAAAATTGAATGGAGATATTTTAACAATCGCTGGACGCGATGCGGTAATTGTTGGCAAAGGACGTGCCATATTTACCCTCCCTATGGGTACACAAATTGTAAGTGAGGATGCTTTATTGTATCCCGATTCAACTCGTACCCTCATAGGTTATAGAGATATCCGCAAAAATGATTTCCACATTGAAACTTATAAAGATAACAAAGAGGAATATCTCCTCTTTACCAAAGACAACGGATATGGCAAACATATATTTGAGAAAATTCCCTCTTTATCATCAGGATTATACTACACGTACATAAAACCCGTAGAACACATTGCGTATAAGGCAATTTTTCAGAATGTAAATGCATTCCAAACTTGGCATGATCGCCTTGGTCATCCTGGTATAGGGATGATGAGGAAAATTATTCGCAATTCCAATGGTCATGACTTAAATGAAGCCAAATTCCCACAATCTTCAGATTTTATGTGCACTGCATGTGCTACTGGGAAACTCATTTTAAGACCCTCATATCTTAAAATTCAAGCAGAACCACTACAATTCCTTGAACGAATTCAAGGTGATATTTGTGGTCCGATCCAACCATTGTCTGGACCTTTTAGGTATTTCATGGTTCTAATAGATGCATCTACACGATGGTCTCATGTGTGTTTACTATCTACACGAAACCATGCATTTGCCAAAATAATGAGACAAGTTATCAAATTGCAAGCTCATTATCCTGAGAATCGAATTAAATCAATTCGAATGGGCAACGCTGCTGAATTCTCTTCACATGCTTTCAATGATTATTGCATGGCATTAGGCATTGAAATTCAGCACTCGGTCCCATATGTCCACACTCAAAATGGATTGGCCGAATCTCGAATTAAGAGAATTAAGCTCATTGCACGACCCTTACTAATGAATTGCAATTTACCAACTTCTTGTTGGGGTCACGCAGTTTTACACGATGCCGACTTAATCCAATTGCGACCAACTGCATATCACAACACTTCCCCTCTGCAATTAGTACGTGGAAACCTACCAAATATTTCCCATCTGCGTAAATTCGGATGCGCCACATATGTGCCAATCTCACCACCGCAGCGTACATCCATGGGCCCACACAGAAAATTGGGGATCTATGTGGGGTACAAATCACCGTCGATAATCAAGTACCTTGAACCCCTCACGGGGATCTGTTCATAGCCCGTCACGCTGACTGCATCTTCAATGAGGACCATTTCCCGACATTAGGGGGAGACATCAATGTTGGGGAACGTAGTAATTTCAAAAAATTTCCTACGCACACGCAAGATCATGGTGATGCATAGCAACGAGAGGGGAGAGTGTGATCTACGTACCCTTGTAGACCGACAGCGGAAGCGTTAGCACAACGCGGTTGATGTAGTCGTACGTCTTCACGGCCCGACCGATCAAGCACCGAAACTACGGCACCTCCGAGTTTTAGCACACGTTCAACTCGATGACGATCCCCGGAATCCGATCCAGCAAAGTGTCGGGGAAGAGTTCCGTCAGCACGACGGCGTGGTGACGATCTTGATGTACTATCATCGCAGGGCTTCGCCTAAGCACCGCTACAATATTATCGAGGATTATGGTGAAAGGGGGCACCACACACGGCTAAGAATATGATCACGTGGATCAACTTATGTCTAGGGGTGCCCCCTGTCCCCGTATATAAAGGATCAAGGGGAGGAGGCCGGCCGACCCCTATGGCGCGCCAAGGAGGAGTCCTCCTCCTAGTAAGAGTAGGACTCCTACTAGGAGGGGGAAAGAAGTGGGGAGGGAGAAGGAAAGGGGGGCGCCGCCCCCCCCTCTCCTAGTCCAATTCGGACCAGGGGGAGGAGGCACGTGGCCCACCTTTGGCTGCCCCTCTCT
>NC_057797.1:511848097-511875662 GCF_018294505.1 Triticum aestivum | reverse complement strand
CTCCGGTTTTCTCTGAAATCACCCGGAACACTTCTGGTGTCCGAATATAGCCGTCCAATATATCAATCTTTATGTCTCGACCATTTCGAGACTCCTTGTCATGTCCGTGATCACATCCGGGACTCCGAACTAACTTCGGTACATCAAAACTCATAAACTCATAATATAACTGTCATCGAAACACTAAGCGTGCGGACCCTACGGGTTCGAGAACAATGTAGACATGACCGAGACACGTCTCCGGTCAATAACCAATAGCAGAACCTGGATGCTCATATTGGCTCCTACATATTCTACGAAGATCTTTATCGGTCAGACCGCATAACAACATATGTTGTTCCCTTTGTCATTGGTATGTTACTTGCCCGAGATTCGATCGTCGGTATCTCAATACCTAGTTCAATCTCGTTACCAGCAAGTCTCTTTACTCGTTCCGTAATACATCATCTCGCAACTAACTCATTAGTTGCAATGCTTGAAAGGCTTATGTGATGTGCATTACCGAGAGGGCCCAGAGATACCTCTCCGACAATCGGAGTGACAAATCCTAATCTCGAAATACGCCAACCCAACATGTACCTTTGGAGACACCTGTAGAGTACCTTTATAATCACCCATTTACGTTGTGACGTTTGGTAGCACACAAAGTGTTCCTCCGGCAAACGGAAGTTGCATAATCTCATAGTCATAGGAACATGTATAAGTTATGAAGAAAGCAATAGCAACATACTAAACGATCGGGTGCTAAGCTAATGGAATGGGTCATGTCAATCAGATCATTCACCTAATGATGTGATCCCGTTAATCAAATAACAACTCTTTGTTCATGGTTAGGAAACATAACCATCTTTGATTAACGAGCTAGTCAAGTAGAGGCATACTAGTGACACTCCGTTTGTCTATGTATTCACACATGTATTATGTTTCCGGTTAATACAATTCTAGCATGAATAATAAACATTTATCATGATATAAGGAAATAAATAATAACTTTATTATTGCCTCTAGGGCATATTTCCTTCAATCAAGTACGAAAAAGAATGCTCGGAAATCGATTGGAATGCCCAAGGCATTTCCTCCTCCGATCCACGTACTCAAGAAACTGAACTTCAAGTTCGGAAAATAATTAATTTGCAACACATTGCAAATAACCTGCCAGATTCATTTACTGACTATAAAGTGTTGGAATATGCCCTAGAGGCAATAATAAAAGTGTTATTATCATATTTCCTTGTTCATGATAATCGTTTATTATCCATGCTATAATTGTATTAATAGGAAACTCAGATACATGTGTGGATACATAGACAACACCATGTCCCTAGTGAGCCTCTAGTTGACTAGCTCGTTAATCAATAGATGGTCACGGTTTCCTGACCATGGACATTGGATGTCATTGATGGCGGGATCACATCATTAGGAGAATGATGTGATGGACAAGACCCAATCCTAAGCCTAGCACAAAGATCGTGTAGTTCGTATGCTAAAGCTTTTCTAATGTCAAGTATCTTTTCCTTAGACCATGAGATTGTGCAACTCCCGGATACCGTAGGAATGCTTTGGGTGTACCAAACGTCACAACGTAACTGGGTGGCTATAAAGGTGCATTACAGGTATCTCCGAAAGTGTCTGTTGGGTTGGCACGAATCAAGACTGGGATTTGTCACTCCGTGTAAACGGAGAGGTATCTCTGGGCCCACTCGGTAGGACATCATCATAATGTGCACAATGTGACCAAGGGGTTGATCACGGGATGATGTGTTACGGAAACGAGTAAAGAGACTTGCCGGTAACGAGATTGAACAAGGTATCGGTATACCGATGATCGAATCTCGGGCAAGTAAAATACCGCTAGACAAAGGGAATTGTATACGGGATCGATTGAGTCCTTGACATCGTGGTTCATCCGATGAGATCATCGTGGAACATGTGGGAGCCAACATGGGTATCCAGATCCCGCTGTTGGTTATTGACCGGAGAACGTCTCGGTCATGTCTGCATGTCTCCCGAACCCATAGGGTCTACACACTTAAGGTTCGATGACGCTAGGGTTATAAAGGAAGTTTGTATGTGGTTACCGAATGTTGTTCGGAGTCCCGGATGAGATCCCGGACGTCACAAGGAGTTCCGGAATGGTCCGGAGGTAAAGATTTATATATGGAAAGTTGTTGTTCGGGTTCCAGAAAAAGTTCGGGTTTTTTCGGTATTGTACTTGGAAGCTTCCAGAAGGTTCCGGATGATTCCGGAGGGGTCCGGAGGTCCGGAAATTGTTCCACCACATCCAATACAGTAGCATGGGCTGTAAGGGGGCGCCCTAGCCTTTATGGGCCAAGGGAACCAGCCCCCCAAGGCCCATGCGCATGGGAAGGGGGAAACCCTAAAGGGGGAGGCCTCCACTTGACTTGGGAGGCACTCCTCCCCCCTTGGCCGCACCCCTTGGGGTGGGAAACCCTAAAGGGGGCACAGCCCCCCCTTCCCCCTATATATAGTTGAGGTTTGGGGCTGCTAAACACATGAGAACTTCTCCCTCTTAGTGCAGCCCTGCCTCTCCTCCTCCTCCTCTCCCGTGGTGCTTGGCGAAGCCCTGCTGGATTGCCACGCTCCTCCACCACCACCACGCCGTTGTGCTGCTGTTGGATGGAGTCTTCCTCAACCTCTCCCTCTCTCCTTGCTGGATCAAGGCGTGGGAGACGTCACCGGGCTGTACGTGTGTTGAACGCGGAGGTGCCGTCCGTTCGGCACTAGGATCTCCGGTGATTTGGATCACGACGAGTACGACTCCTTCAACCCCGTTCACTTGAACGCTTCCGCTTAGCGATCTACAAGGGTATGTAGATGCACTCTCCTTCCCCTCGTTGCTGGTTTCTCCATAGATAGATCTTGGTGATACGTAGGAAAATTTTGAATTTCTGCTACGTTCCCCAACAGTGGTATCAGAGCTAGGTCTATTGCGTAGATTCTTTGCACGAGTAGAACACAAAGTAGTTGTGGGCGTTGATGTTGTTCAATATGCTTACCGTTACTAGTCCAATATTGTTTCGACGGTATTGTGGGATGAAGCGGCCCGGACCGACCTTACACGTACTCTTACGTGAGACAGGTTCCACCGACTGACATGCACTTGGTGCATAAGGTGGCTAGCGGGTGCCAGTCTCTCCCACTTTAGTCGGAACGGATTCGATGAAAAGGGTCCTTATGAAGGGTAAATAGCAATTGGCATATCACGTTGTGGTCTTGCGTAGGTAAGAAACGTTCTTGCTAGAAACCCATAGCAGCCACGTTAAACATGCAAACAACAATTAGAGGACGTCTAACTTGTTTTTGCAGGGTATGCTATGTGATGTGATATGGCCAAGAAGAATGGGATGAATGATATGTGATGTATGAGATTGATCATGTTCTTGTAATAGGATTCACGATTTGCATGTCGATGAGTATGACAACCGGCAGGAGCCATAAGAGTTGTCTTAATTTATTGTATGACCTGCATGTCATTGAATAACGCCATGTAACTTACTTTACTTTATTGCTAAACGCGTTAGCCATAGAAGTAGAAGTAGTCGTTGGCGTGACAACTTCATGAAGACACGATGATGGAGATCATGGTGTCAAGCCGGTGACAAGATGATCATGGAGCCCCGAAGATGGAGATCAATGGAGCTATATGATATTGGCCATATCATGTCACAACTATATAATTGCATGTGATGTTTATTATGATTATGCATCTTGTTTACTTAGGACGACGATAGTAAATAAGATGACCCCTTACAAAATTTCAAGAAGTGTTCTCCCCTAACTGTGCACCGTTGCTACAGTTCGTCGCTTCTAAGCACCACGTGATGATCGGGTGTGATGGATTCTTACGTTCACATACAACGGGTGTAAGACAGTTTTACACAGCGAAAACACTTAGGGTTAACTTGACGAGCCTAGCATGTACAGACATGGCCTCGGAACACGGAGACCGAAAGGTCGAGCATGAGTCGTATAGTAGATACGATCAACATGAAGATGTTCACCGATGATGACTAGTCCGTCTCACGTGATGATCGGACACGACCTAGTTGACTCGGATCATGTAATCACTTAGATGACCAGAGGGATGTCTATCTGAGTGGGAGTTCATAAGATGAACTTAATTATCTGAACATAGTCAAAAGGATTTTGCAAATTATGTCGTAGCTCGCACTTTAGTTCTACTGTTTTAGATATGTTCCTAGAGAAAATATAGTTGAAAGTTGAAAGTAGCAATTATGCGGACAGTAGAAAGCTTATGTCCTTAATGCACTGCTCAGTGTGCTGAACCCCAAACGTCGTTTGTGGATGTTGTGAACATCGGACATACACGTTTTGATAACTACGTGATAGTTCAGTTGAACGGTTTAGAGTTGAGGCACTAAAGACGTTTTCGAAACATCGCGGAACATATGAGATGTTTCAAGGGCTGAAATTGGGATTTCAGGCTCGTGCCCACGTCAAGAGGTATGAGACCTCCGACGATTTTCTTAGCCTGCAAACTAAGGGAGAAAAGCTCAATCGTTGAGCTTGTGCTCAGATTGTCTGAGTGCGACAATCACTTGAATCGAGTGGGAGTTGATCTTCCAGATGAGATAGTGATGTTTCTCCAAAGTCATTGCCACCAAGCTGCTAGAGCTTCGTGATGAACTATAACATACCAGGGATAGATATGATAATCCTTGAGGTATTCACGATGTTTGACACCGCGAAAGTAGAAATCAAGAAGGAGCATCAAATTGTTGATGGTTGGTGAAACCACTAGTTTCAAGAAGGGCAAGGGCAAGAAGGGATACTTCATGAAACGACAAATCAGTTGCTGCTCTAGTGAAGAAACCCAAGGTTGAACCCAAACCCGAGACTAAGTGCTTCTGTGATAAGGGGAATAGTCACTAGAGCAGAATTACCCTAGATACTTGGTAGATTAGAAGGCTGGCAAGGTCGATAGAAGTATATTGGATATACATTATGTTAATGTGTACTTTACTAGTACTCCCAGTAGCACCAGGATATAAGATACCGGTTCGGTTGCTAAGTATTAGTAACTCGAAATAAAAGCTACGGAATAAACGGAGACTAGCTAAAGGTGAGCTGACGATATGTGTTGGAAGTTTTTCCAAGCTTGATGTGATCAAGCATCGCACGCTCCCTCTACCAACGAGATTGGTGTTAAACCTAAATAATTGTTATTTGGTGTTTGCGTTGAGCATAGGCATGATTGGATTATGACTATCGCAATACGGTTATTCATTTAAAGAGAATAATGGTTACTCTATTTATTTGAATAATACCTTCAATGGTCTTGCACCTAAAATGAATGGTTTATTGAATCTCGATTGTAGTGATACACATTTTCATGCCAAAAGATATAAGATAGTAATGATAGTACCACTTACTTGTGGCACTACCATGTAAGTCATAATGGTATAAAACGCATGAAGAAGCTCCATGTTGATGGATCTTTGGACTCACTCGTTTTTGAAAAGTTTGAGACATGCGAATCATGTCTATTGGTGTATATGCATGAAGAAACTCCATGCAGATGGATCGTTTGGAGTCACTTGATTTTGAATCACTTGAGATATGCAAATCATACCACATAGGCAAGATGACTGAAAAACCTCGGTTTCAGTAAAATGGAACAAGATAGCAACTTGTTGGAAGCAACACATTTTTGATGTGTGCAGTCCAATGAGTGCTGAGGCATGCAGTGAATATCGTTATGTTCTTACTTCACAGATGATTCGAGTAGATGTTGAGAATATTTTCTTGATGAAACACAAGTCTGAATTATTGAATGGTTCAAGTAATTTCAGAGTGAAGTAGAAGATCATTGTGACAAGAGGATAAAATGTCTAGGATATGATCATAGAGATGAATATCTGAGTTACGAGTTTTGGCACGCAATTAAGACATTGTGGAAATTGTTTCACAATTAATACCACCTGGAACACCATAGTTTGATGGTGTGTCCGAACATCGTAGTTGCACCCTATTGGATATGGTGTGTACCATGATGTCTCTTATCGAATTACCACTATCGTTCATGGGTTAGGCATTAGAGACACCCACACTCACTTTAAATAAGGCACCACGTAATTCCATTGAGACGACACCGGTTTAGAGAAACCTAAGTTGTCGTTTCTTAAAGGTTTGGGGCTGCGACGCTTATGTGAAAAAGTTTCAGGACTGATAAGCTCGAACCCAAAGCGGATAAAATACATCTTCATAGGACACCCAAAACAGTTGGGTATACCTCCTAATTCAGATCCGAAAGCAATATGGATTGTTTCTTGAATCGGGTCCTTTCTCGAGGAAAGGTTTCTCTCGAAAGAGTTGAGTGGGAGGATGGTGGAGACTTGGTATGGTTATTGAACCATCACTTCAACCAGTGTGTATCAGGGCATAGGAAGTTGTTCATGTGGCACCTACACCAATTGAAGTAGAAGCTTATGATAGTGATCATGAAGTTTCGGATCAAGTCACTGCCGTACCTCGTAGGGTGACAAGGATACGTACTACTTCAGAGTGGTACAGTAATCCTGTCTTGAAGGTCATGTTGCTAGACAACAATGAACCTACGAGCTATGGAGAAGCGATGGTGGGCCCAAATTCCGACAAATGGTTAGAAACCATGAAATCCGAGATCGGATCCATGTATCAGAACAAAGCATGGACTTTGGTGGACTTGCCCGATGATCGGCAAGCCATTGAGATAAATGAATCTTTAAGAAGAAGACGGACGTGGACGGTAATGTCACCGTCTATGAAGCTCGACTTGTGGCGAAGAGTTTTTCACAAGTTCAAGGAGTTGACTACGATGAGGTTTTCTCATCCGTAGCGATGCTTAAGTCCGTCAGAATCATGTTAGCATTAGCTGCATTTATGAAATCTGGCAGATGGATGTCAAAACGAGTTTCCTTACCAGTTTTTGTAAGGAAAGGTTGTATGTGATACAATCAGAAAAGTTTTGTCGATCCTAAGGATGCTAAAAGGTATGCTGGCTCCAGCAATCCTTCTAAGGACTGGAGTAAGCATCTCGGAGTTGGAATGTGCACTTTGATAAGATGATCAAAGATTTTGGGTTTATACAAAGTTTATGAGAAACTTGTATTTCCAAAGAAGTGAGTGGGAGCACTATAGAATTTCTGATGAGTATATGTTGTTGACATATTGATGATCAGAAATGATGTAGAATTTCTAGAAAGCATATAGGGTTATTTGAAAGGTGTTTTTCATTAGAAAATCTGGAATAAGCTACTTGAACATTGAGCATCAAGATCTATGAGGATGGATCAAAACGCTTAATGGTACTTTCAAATGAGCACATACCTTGACATGATCTTGAAGGTGTTCAAGATGGATCAGTCAAAGAAGAAGTTCTTGCCTGAGTTGTAAGGTACGAAGTTAAGACTTAAAGCTCGACCATGGCAGAATAGAGAGAAAGGACGAAGGTCGTCTCCTATGCTTAAGACATAGGCTCTACAGTATGCTATGCTGTGTACCGCACCTGAAGTGTGCCTTGCCATGAGTTAGTCAAGGGGTACAAGAGTGATCCAAGAATGGATCACAGACAGCGGTCAAAGTTATCCTTAGTAACTAGTGGACTAAGGAATTTTCTCGATTATGGAGGTGGTAAAAGAGTTCGTCGTAAAGGTTACGTCGATGCAAGCTTAACACCTATCCGGATAGCTCTAAGTAGAGATACCGGATACGTATAATGGGGCAACAATTTAGAATAGCTCCAAGTGGAACAGTTATTTGGAATGGCTCCAAATAGAACGTGGTAGCTACATCTAGGAGATGACATAGAGATTTGTATAGCACACACGGATCTGAAAGGTTCAGACCCGTTGACTAAAACCTCTCTCACAAGCAGAACATGATCAAACCCCAGAACTCATTGAGTCTTGGTCACATGGTGATGTGACCTGTGAATGTTAATCACATGGCGATGTGAACTAGATTATTGACTCTAGTGCAAGTGGGAGACTGTTGGAAATATGCCCTAGAGGCAATAATAAAAGTGTTATTATTATATTTCCTTGTTCATGATAATCCTTTATTATACATGCTATAATTGTATTAATAGGAAACTCAGATACATGTGTGGATACATAGACAACACCATGTCCCTAGTGAGCCTCTAGTTGACTAGCTCGTTAATCAATAGATGGTCACGGTTTCCTGACCATGGACATTGGATGTCATTGATGACGGGATCACATCATTAGGAGAATGATGTGATGGACAAGACCCAATCCTAAGCCTAGCATAAAGATCGTGTAGTTCGTATGCTAAAGCTTTTCTAATGTCAAGTATCTTTTCCTTAGACCATGAGATTGTGCAACTCCCGGATACCGTAGGAATGCTTTGGGTGTACCAAACGTCACAACGTAACTGTGTGGCTATAAAGGTGCATTACAGGTATCTCCGAAAGTGTCTGTTGGGTTGGCACGAATCAAGACTGGGATTTGTCACTCCGTGTAAACAGAGAGGTATCTCTGGGCCCACTCGGTAGGACATCATCATAATGTGCACAATGTGACCAAGGGGTTGATCACGGGATGATGTGTTACGGAAACGAGTAAAGAGACTTGTCGGTAACGAGATTGAACAAGGTATCGGTATACCGACGATCGAATCTCGGGCAAGTAAAATACCGCTAGACAAAGGGAATTGTATACGGGATCGATTGAGTCCTTGACATCGTGGTTCATCCGATGAGATCATCGTGGAACATGTGGGAGCCAACATGGGTATCCAGATCCCGCTGTTGGTTATTGACCGGAGAACGTCTCGGTCATGTCTGCATGTCTCCCAAACCCGTAGGGTCTACACACTTAAGGTTCGATGACGCTAGGGTTATAAAGGAAGTTTGTATGTGGTTACCGAATGTTGTTCGGAGTCCCAGATGAGATCCCGGACGTCACGAGGAGTTCCGGAATGGTCCGGAGGTAAAGATTTATATATGGAAAGTTGTTGTTCGGGTTCTGGAAAAAGTTCGGGTTTTTTCGGTATTGTACCGGGAAGCTTCCAGAAGGTTCCGGAGGATTCCGGAGGGGTCCGGAGGTCCGGAAATTGTTCCACCACGTCCAATACAGTAGCATGGGCTGTAAGGGGGCGCCCTAGCCTTTATGGGCCAAGGGAACCAGCCCCCCAAGGCCCATGCGCATGGGAAGGGGGAAACCCTAAAGGGGGAGGCCTCCACTTGACTTGGGAGGCACTCCTCCCCCCTTGGCCGCACCCCTTGGGGTGGGAAACCCTAAAGGGGGCGCAGCCCCCCCTTCCCCCTATATATAGTTGAGGTTTGGGGCTGCTAAACACATGAGAACTTCTCCCTCTTAGTGCAGCCCTGCCTCTCCTCCTCCTCCTCTCCCGTGGTGCTTGGCGAAGCCCTGCTGGATTGCCACGCTCCTCCACCACCACCACGCCGTTGTGCTGCTGTTGGATGGAGTCTTCCTCAACCTCTCCCTCTCTCCTTGCTGGATCAAGGCGTGGGAGACGTCACCGGGCTGTACGTGTGTTGAACGCGGAGGTGCCGTCCGTTCGGCACTAGGATCTCCGGTGATTTGGATCACGACGAGTACGACTCCTTCAACCCCGTTCACTTGAACGCTTCCGCTTAGCGATCTACAAGGGTATGTAGATGCACTCTCCTTCCCCTCGTTGCTGGTTTCTCCATAGATAGATCTTGGTGATACGTAGGAAAATTTTGAATTTCTGCTACGTTCCCCAACATAAAGGTGTTACCAAATCCTACAATCCTGCTAAAAACGCGCCTGAAAGAGTGGAGGTACCAACCAAAACTACTCAACCCCCTGTTCAAAGGAAGAGGGGTAGAAGTACGGCCACGGAACAGGATTCAGCTCCTCACAAGCAACGAAGGAAACAGAGAAAGAAACTCTCCGAACCAGTAAATCTAAACCAACCTAGTGTTGATAATCATCAAATGGGTAATATACACCCAGTGGAAGAACAACCTCCACAACCCAGCTCAGTTGTGCACAAACTAACTAGGACATCGGAACACCCAGACTCAATCGTATTGGGAAATCACGAAGAGTCACTAAGGGTGCAGGAAATTTCTATCAACTACGTTGATTCTGGAGAATCATTTGACCGTAAGACTACGACTGTCGACATATATTTTGCTGAAAAGATTGCAGATACCCTTCTCACTGATCATGATCCAAAGACCATGTCAAAGTGCAAGAAATGCTCCGACTGGCCTAAATGGAAGGATGCAATCCAAGCAGAATTAGCCTCGCTCAATAAACAAAAGGTATTCACTAAAGCAATACCTACACCTCCCAGAGTTTTCCCCATGGGATTCAAATGGGTTTTTGTTCATAAAAGAAACGAGAACAACGAGGTGGTGAGATACAAAGCAAGGCTCGTAGCACAAGGTTTCACGCAGAAACCCGACATTGATTTCACTAAAACATATTCTCCAGTAATGAATGCAACCACTTTCCGATATCTTATATCTTTGGCAGTGCAAAATTGTCTATCTATGCAGTTGATGGACGTAGTAACCGCTTACCTTTACGGTTCACTTGATTCAGACATATACATGAAGGTTCCTGATGGAGTCCCAATCCCGAATCCAAACGCAAAACACAACGCATATTGTGTAAAACTAAATAAGTCTTTATACGGCTTAAAACAGTCGGGTCGCATGTGGTACAACCGACTTAGTGAGTTCCTTTTGAAAAAAGGATACTACAATAATGATGATTGCCCATGTGTTTTCATAAAAAAGTCCACAACTGGATTTTGCATTATTTCTATGTATGTTGATGATCTGAACATCATTGGAACCACACAAGATATTGATGAAGCACGCAATCACCTAAAGACGGAATTTGAGATGAAGGATTTGGGTAAAACCAAATTTTGCTTAGGATTACAACTTGAGCACCTTCCCTCGGGTATTTTGGTTCATCAAACCGCATATATCCAGAAAATATTGGAGAAATTCAATATGGACGAATCCTATCCATCCAAAACTCCTATGGTAGTTCGATCTCTAGACGTAGAGAAAGATCAATTTAGACCAATGGATAATGGAGAAGAGATATTAGGACCTGAAGTTCCATATCTCAGTGCCATTGGAGCACTCATGTATCTTGCAAATTGCACCAGGCCTGATATTGCATTTGCAGTGAATTTACTAGCTAGACAGAGCGCAGCTCCTACTAAACGCCATTGGACGGGAGTTAAGAATATCTTTCGATATCTCCAAGGCACAAAGGATCTTGGCCTATTCTTTCAATTTCAGAGAAATTTGGACATTGATATGATTGGGTATGTTGATGCTGGCTACTTATCTGACCCCCACAATGCCAGATCACAAACTGGTTTTGTGTTCCTACATGGTGGGACAGCCATATCATGGAAGTCTTCCAAACATACTCTAGTGGCTACATCCACCAATCATTCTGAAATAATCTCTTTATTTGAGGCAACACATGAATGTGTATGGCTTCGCAGAATGATAAACCACATACAAAAATCATGTGGTAAAGGTTCTATCGAATGTCCAACCATTATCTACGAAGATAATGCAGCTTGTGTTGCTCAAATACAAACAGGTTACATAAAGAGCAATATCACTAAGCATATTTCTCCTAAATTATTTTTTCCCCATCAATTACAAAAGAAAGGGAAGATAAACATTTTGCAAGTCAAATCATGCGATAATCTAACTGATCTATTCACAAAGTCGCTCTCAGCTTCAACATTTGAAAAATATGTTCATGGGATTGGTATGTGACGACTTCGAGATTTGCAGAGATTAGGGGGAGAGCTTCTCTGAATCATAACCTGTTCAAACATTATATTGCACTCTTTTTCCCTTTATGAGTTTACTCTCATGGTTCTCATCAAGGTTTTTAATGAGGTAATATCAACATAAGAATATATGTCATACATCCTATTTTTCTCCACCGGGGTTTTTAATGAGTGTATACAAGACATATTAATTGTCCTCTAAACATACCAATGAGTTTTATCCTCAAGGTTTTCTCATATAAGTTATCAAAGAGACGATAACATATGTTGTAACATTTTCTTCTTATTTTTCCTACTGGGTTTTAATGGAGTTTTAACAACATATCAAGTTCTATTCTTCTCATATTTTTCCCACAGGGTTTTTGGAGGAGTTATTCAAGATCATATACGCTTGTGATTAAGAGCAATATTCTCAAAGTTATACAAGGATACAAGACATAGAAGAAGCAGCTTTGTACAAGGGGAAGTGTTAAGAATAAAGCGACGTCATTAGCACTAAGAGTCATCACGTGTGTCCAAAACACCGTACGGACGCGAACGTCCGTACATGCGTCTTCTCGCGCCACGGGCGCTTGTAAACGGACGCCTCTCCGGAGGCGCCCCAAATCCTTGTATAAATAGGGCTTTGCCCAGAATCAATAGAACACAAGTTTTCCATCAAATCTTTACAACTTGCATGAGGAGAACTCTGACAAAGTTATTGAACTATCGTTTGAATTCGAGATAATTACACCTACAGTCCTCATACTCTCCGGCATGTAACACAATGACCCTGAAACTCGCGGAATGCTCCACTACAGTCCTCAAATACGAGGATACGCTCCAATATGATTCTGGCTATGTCTCACTCTACGCCTCGCGCCCAGCCAGATGCACAGAATGCTAGGCGGAGGATCGAACATGAGACCTCCAGAAAAGCGAACAGACGAGCTGGCCACAAGGCCAACCTATCCATCGTGTTCACGTATCAGTTTTTTTTTTTGAGGGTCTGTTCACGTATCAGCTAGGAAGCTATATAGAGCAGTTCCATATATCGCTAGCTTTCGCTTGCGCACATACTGACCCGGCCCAGTAGCGTAGCGTATCTCTTCTACTTTTTTCGAATCTTCCAGCGATTTTCCTGTACGTTGCCTACCGGTTTCATTTTTATTTTTACCCATGCTTATGTTTAATTTTCCCATATAAAAATATAATCATTATTAATATACAATTTCTGTGTATTTTAAATCTTTAATTTATTTTCATATAATTGGTCCGGCCTAGTAGCATACCGTACCCCCTTTTTTTAATCTTCAAGTGATTTTCCTGATGCATATTCTATCCTTTTTTTTACCAAGTTCGTGTTTATTTTATCTTTCTATTTTTAAACTTCATTTTTTCCATATAAAAGAATACATTTATTGTGTATTTTAAATATTTATTATATTTTCATTAATTTGTACCTTGAAGACGTAAACATGAACTTTTTCCAAAATTTATGTGGATTTAAAAAAATGTCATAAAAATTTATGTATGTTCATTCAGGACCACAAACACGCGCAATTATTGTGTATCTTCATTGTATATTTAAAATACACAAATATTTGAAAAATTGGCAACGTGTATTTTTGAATTATATTCAGCATGGTGTCACAAAATGGTTATATTTTTGCCCAATTATATGCCCGACTACCGGTTTTTATATTAAAGTAAATTAAAAAAAACATGTTTACCTCTTCAAGTTACTCAATAAGGAAAACACAATGAATATTAAAATACACAATAATTGTTTATTAGTAATTATTGTAATTTCTTCTTACATTTCTTTTTTTAAACTGGAAGAGATAAAAATAAAACCGGTCATTGGGCATATAATAGGGCAAAATGATAACCATTTTCCAAAACCATGCTGAACATTATTCAAAATATACTTTGTTAATTTTTAAAATTATTATGTATGTTAATACAATGAGGATACAAAATAATGCGTGTTTGTGGTCATGAATGAAGATACATAAATTTTCTTATAATTTATTTTATTTAAATCCATATAAATTTTAGAAAAAGCTAATGTTTATGTCTTCAAGGCACACAATAATGAAAATAGAATAAAGATTTAAAATAGAAAATAATTGTATATTTATAATTATTTTATTTTTATATGGGGAAAATAAACATAAACCTGGGGAAAATTAAAAAGAAAACCGGTAAGAAATGCACAGGAAAATCGCTTGAAGATTCGAGAAAAAAGAAATAGAGATACGCTACTGGGCCGGCCCTGTTATAAGCGAGCGATATGTATAGTTGCTCCAATTTGTTTTTGCTGCCAGTTGTACGTCATTGACATGTCGGCGTGGTGGCTAGATCGGTTGCTCTCTTACGCAGGGGTCTCGAGTTCGATCCTCGGCGTAGCATTTTGTTTTCCCTTTTTTTCTCTCTCCTATGCTGACATGGGGGCCCATGCATCTACTGTACACTGACGTGGCACCTGGCTGGGCGCGAGGCATAGAGTGAGACGTAGCCAGGACCGTATTGGAGCGAATCCTCGTATTTGAGGACCGTAGTGGAGCATTCCGCGAGTCCCGAGACCGTTGTGTTACATGCCGAAGAATACGAGGACCGTAGGTGTAATTATCTCTTTGAATTCCATTCGTAGGGTGCTGATTTTTAGGTGTTAGGAGATGAGGTTCAATTTAGACTAGCACCTCAAGTTAAAGGTTTGAAACAAATTTTACTCAAGATATTATTCTCTGCTCTAATGGGGACGGAGGTGCCTTATATGCACTAAGGTTAGTTGAGTACAATGAATTGAACAATCTCTTCACTAAATCTGTAAACAATACTATTCATTTGTAACAAATGAACCCAGCTCAATAGAGCTGACAATTGGTCTAGCTTCGTGGGGAAGAGCATGGATGAATCCGGATACATATGAACCCACTTTGAAAAATACATTTCTAAATGGTAAAAATATCCGAAAAGATGGCATGGGTATGTGTTCATGTTCTATGTGCTTGCATAAACTTTCACAGAAAAATAACTTTTTTTGTGACATGTGTAAAAAAGGCAAAAAATTATGTCATGAAACACTATTTAGAAGCACTGAAATTTGTCTTTTTTAGGGAGACAAAATAAAAAGACATTTTTTCACAAAACTTTGCAGCACGCACATACATTTGTGAACATGTATGCATGAAATTTTCTTTTGATTTTTTTGAGATTTTAAAACATACTTGAAATGCATTTTTTGAAAAGTGGGTACAAATACCCTTGGGTTCATATCGTGCCCATTCTAGCTTAGTCCGTATACTCAATAGATTCAATTCGTCTCTGCTGGACGGAGCAACCTGTGGGGTCAGTTGAACCTAATGAACTTGGCAAAAATTTCATTAGATTGATTAAAAATTGAATTCGTTTGTAACAAATGAACCTGGCCCGGTAGAGTTGGCACCATAGAACTATTGATCTAACATCGTCCGTGTCTGGCTAGGATCTCTGCTCGACCTATATCTTGCTAAAGAATTTTTCTCTTGCTCATCCAAGAATCTGTGTCCTAAGTAGGTGGGGACAACTCAAATATTTGCTTTCAGAGTGGATCAAGTCTTTCTATGTTAGCTTTGTGTCTCCTCAGCGACATTGTCTTGATGGTGGAGGTTCTCTTGTGTGGAATAAGTGTTCTCTTGGCTCCATCCCCATTCTGACATGATGTTTGTAGCCAACGTTAGAGAGCTAATGGTGCTTTGATTTCTCATACGTATTATTTTTCATACCGTGATCATATAGTCTTCTTCCTGGGTATCTCGACATTGAAGCAACGACTCGATTATCTGCTTTAAGTGGATGTGTGGATGTGTCCTCGACCAAAGTACTTTAAATGGTCTAATATTTTCACATCTTATGGTGGATCACTCAGGAGGCTATTTAGGCACTGTTTGTTTGAGCTTATGCTTCAATTTTTTCACTTCGGTTTAGGAGCCAAAAAACCTTTTAAATAGGGGCTTTTGTCTTATATTTGAGATTAACCTTTTTTGTACAGCTATGATTTTGTACGATTTCACTATAGGATGCTCAGAACAAAACCGTGAAACGATTGATAGAGCCTGAGAGCACGTTTATGTAACTTTGTGACCTTCAATGTTCCTTGTCTTCTTTTTTTTTTCAATCTACCACAGCTTTACACTCCTTTTTTTATTTTAAAAGAGCCCCCCTCATATTTCTATTAAAAAGAACCACAATGTCTTTGGTTACAACTATGAAAGTAAAAACGATTTAAAGCCACGATGCATGATCACTGTGAAGAAAAGGAGCCATCCTTCCTCCCCCTCCAAGCGACCACCTAAGACCTAACATCTCATAACTTTACACTTAATCTGTAATGTCAGATTGTTTGACTATGAAAGACCCAAATGATAAGTGCCACACGCGTGACACGAAATAACATGGTCCAAACGCCTTCATTATCATCCATTTTGCCATATCAAACAAAAAACATCAGTGGAATGTTTTTGGTTTTTGGACTAAAAAATATTTTATTTCTTCAATAAAGAGTCCAATTAAAAATCATTTTCATCATTAAATCCGTCTCGACGAGATCTTCAAAACTAGATCTCATATTGATATGTTTCAACGACTTTTTGGCCAAAACTTGCCATGATGTTATACTAAAATTGCCATAGTGTTTATACTAAAGTTGCCATGATATGTTTTATCTATATTTTTTCTTCTAGATTTAAAGGTACCATTGTATTTCAACTACTTCCACCGTAAATTTATTAATTGACCATGGCAAATTTTAGTTATTAACCATGGCAAATTTAATTAATGGATCATGGCAATCTTTAGTAATTCATCATGACAAATTTAGTTTGTAGATCAAAACAATTTTAGTTTATAGATCATGGCAATTTTAGTATTTCGACCATGATTTTTTTTATGAACCATGGCAAATTTTAGTGCATGTATCATGATAAATTTATCTAATTCATCATGGCAATTTTAGTTTGGTTCATGGCAAATTTGAGTCATTGACCATGCATTTTTAAAGTAATAGACGACGAATTTCTTTTTAGTTATGAACCATGTCAAAATTATCTATGGATCATGGCAAATTTTAGTAATACACCATGGCAAATTTAGTTTCTTAATTTCCTTTCTTTATAACATGTCAAAATTACTTTAAACGTAGGAGAAAAATAGTTGAAATATATCATGGCAATTTCTGTATAAACACCATGACAATTTATGTGAAACAAAATGACAATTTTTAACAAAAAAAAGTCGTCAAAACATATTGATATGGGATCTAGTTTCGAAGATCTCGTCGCGACAGATTTAATAATAAAAACAGTTTTTCAATCAAAATTTTCATTAAGAGATAAAACATTTCAAAAACTGATAATGCAAAAGATATCCGCTGACATCATCAGCTTCATCACTTATGCATGTATGCGATGACGTGACGCGATGTGTGCTGATAGAGGCGTTTGGTCCAAAATATCGACGTCCATGAAAAAAGACTGTTAAAACGTTCAAAGACCAATGTAAGAACAAACTTGCAAGGCCCGAAAGTAACTTTGCGCAAGGCGTCACTCTCGCCTCAGGATCGTCGAAGGCATATGGCCAGGAATCCAGCCACCCAGGATGGACATGGATGGCACCTCAGTACCTCACTCACGGCCGATGTATGGCCACTTGGCCACTCTAGCTGCAGGGCCGGCAGGTTCGAGTACCACCAGTGGGCATATATATATCTGCCTATCTGAATCAGGCAACGGAAAAGTGCAGCCTCAGGAGCTCATGGCGATCTCCGGCTCTATCCAGTATCCACCCACATGTACTCGCATCGCGGATCGCCACTACTCCTACTACCTCACCAAGAAAGAAACTCTCCATCACCTTACCGAACCCCCATACACGTCCCTCGGAAATATATCATTGCCTTCCACGTCACATCGTCGAGGGCTGCAACTGCAAGAGGCCACATTGGGCAGGCACAACTGGCGTCACCTTTGATTTGATCTGGAATCCCACATTATCGCCGTTGCCAGCAAGCCACAAGCCGCTCGTCTCCGCGATCGGCCTCCCGAAAGGCGGATCTGAGACGATCGCGAGAGCCACTGGGCCACGCGCGCACCGCCACCGGAGCCCTGTCGGCGTCAGTGGCCGCTTCATAGACCGTGACTCATGCGTGCCCGTCACTTGCTCGGCTCCGGTGTGCGTCCGTCCACTCGTCCTGCATCTGCATGCGATCCTCCATTGCTCCAGGGCGGACGGACCTTTCCCGGCCGGCAACGCGTGCATGTGACCCAACGGAAGCAGCACTTCTCACGGCCGCGCACTGTTTCTCCACGCCATTGCCGCCCGTCATTCGTTGATCATCCACGCATGCACGCATCGAGGCTGGCCGCTCCACGTTGCCGCCGGGACGTACGGTGCGGGGGCGGCTACCGGCAGAAGGCGAAAGAGGAGGTGGAGTACCAGAACGTGCGCGTGCGCCGCTGGCCGTAGAGATGATTGGTGAGGGCGCCGTGTCCGCTGCAGTGTATCCATACATGGCGTCAAGCTAGAGTGGTAGCGACGGGACCAGCCTAGATTAGAACGTCGTCTACGTTTTTACAAGCCCTCTTGCGTGAACGTGAGTAGAGCACATCAATGGATAGGTTTTCGTGATTCGACATGATTCTCAAACGTCGCTGTTTTGCTGGCACTGCACTCACGGAGTGGCCTCTGATCGGACGCTGTCTCCGGACTCTTCTCAACTGCTCGCCGTTGCTGGAATATGGCCAGTTTCCTTCAGTTGTACCTCACGTTGCTGAACAATGGAGAGGATCAAGTTCAGTGGACAGTGCTGGACAGCTACGTAGCACGGGCAGACGGAGAGCTTCATCTTTGATGCCTGCTGCCACTTATTGTCTTGTCCAGACATGTGTGACGATAATATATAACTATTTCGTTCAAGAAATAATATGTAGCTTTTGTTTTGGCACACCCCTTTGCAACTTTGTACTAAACCAACGATAAATAATATAGATCGGAGGGAGTAGCTATTTTCGTTCAAAAATATTCCCCTTTTTCATAATTCTTATCATGGTTTTAGTTTAAAGTGTACCGAAACAAAAGCACCTACAATCAGTTGCGACAAGTTTACATTTATCTTGCAACAGTACACATTGGAGGGAGTAGAACATATAGTTTTTTGCTTTAGCGCGGATCGCCAAACCTCATGCAAATGTCCTGATCGGATCGTGTAGACACTTTAGTTATCCAACAGTGGTCATCAAACTTGTTCGGACCGGTCCGAACGTCCAAAATCCCGCAAAACCAACACCAAACTAAAAGGTTTGGAGAGTTTGAATGTCCACCATGTCGGACTCCGACAAGGCAGCCCCACCCAAAAGATCCTTTCTCGTCGCGCCCGCTCGTTCTAGAACCCTCTCTCCACGCGGCATTCATGCCAGTCAGAGCGGACATGACGGCTGAGAGCCGGCCGTCCACCCACCCGACATTCACACCGGCATAACAACTGAGAAGCCTACTCCAGCTGGTACTCACATTCAACCTGCCGCTCCGCCTACCCCGGCTATTTAAACCGGCCCGCCACACCCCAAAACCCTACCCCTCCAAACTCTTCTCCTACCGTCCGAGCCGCTGTTCAACCATCCCTTCTCACCCCTTCGCATCCTCGTCCATCGTTCACTGTTTGCCATGGCGTTGCAACCAAATCGCACAAAGGTCCGCGGCATGGAGGCCCGATGCCAGGCATGCATTAGGGCCAATCCACGAGCTCTCCGGAGGAGGAGGAGGGAGAGCCTATGGCCATGATAGAGATCACCATGGAGGAGGCAGATGAGGACGATGGCAACCCCGTGGCCATGGCAAATATTACCATGAAGGACGCGGATGAGGACGAGGAGTAGGCGCTCGCGTTAGTGGAAGGGATAGAAGACCAGTTCGAGACAAACGCTTAGCAATTGGAAGGGCAAATGATTGACATATGGAGGATGACTTTTTTGTCAGCACAATGTTTATCATGTTCATGTTGTATTCTTTTGATATTATTTTTTGCGAAACATACACACACGCACACAGACTCATCCCTATGAGTGCTTACACACATACCATACCCATATGATCATTTATGAGAGACTAAGCAGACAAATCTTCAAATTGGCAAAGTCACCAGAGGCCCCATGTAATCAACGGGATGTTCGTATTTCACTGAACAAACATCGTCGGAAAGTTTGGAATAAATTCAGGAGGAAACTACGAGCACCCATGTCAAGTCTAAAACTCGAACTCGGATGGATTTGTTTGAGCACAAGTAACCTAACAAACTGAGCTACGCCCATTCATCTTTCTTTGCGATATTTAAGGGGGTATGAAAATGATTTTAGTGATGGTGTAGCATATCTTTGTTTACATGAAGCTAGTAGCATTTCACTATATCCATATTGCTTGCTAATTGGTCTCTTCATATACGTTCGCCTAGTACATTTTAGTGAAATACAATACCACAATTCTCCAAAACCAATGAATTTGCTAAACCATGCAGTCTTGTATTCATCCATCACTCCCTCGTTGACATCCATAGTCCTTCAATGCACGCACACCACTTTTTGTAGTAGGTTGGTATCAATCCAATAGCACGTTGTAACACCCTCGATGCGACTATAGCTCCCACGTGTCGAGGCACGACTTAGGGACATAATCGCATTGAAGGCATATGTCGCAAGTTAGGCAATCTTCACAACATCCCATGTAATATAATGATAAAAGGGGAGATAACATAGTTGGCTTACACTCGTCACGTCAATCAAATACATAAATAACATTACATCATCCAAAACACTCATGGCCCGACTACGGCGCCAAAATAAAAAAGAACCCAACATGCGACAACGGTCCCGTTCACCCCCAACTGGGCACCACTACTGATCATCGGGAAAGGAAACATAGTATCGCTGAGAGTCTTCGTCGAACTCCCACTTGAGCTCGTACTCGTCACCTGGAGCGGAATCACCTGGACCTGCATCTGGAGTTATGGTATCTGTGAGCCATAGGGACTCAGCAATCTCGCACCCTCGCGATCAAGACTATTTAAGCTTATAGGAAGGGTAAGGCAAAACATATGTGGAGCTGCAGCAAGCGACTAGCAAGTATGGTGGCTAACTTATTCGCAAAGGAGAGCGAGAAGAGGAGGCAAAGCGCGAGCGAGAAACTAGAGAGCTACCTGCACAAACATTACTCCAACACCGTGTCCACTTCCCGGACTCCGCCGAGAAGAGGCCATCACGGTAACACACTCGATTGATTCATTTTAATTAATTTAAGGTTCAAGTTATCTACAACCAGACATTAACAAATTCCCATCTGCCCATAACCGCGGGCACGGCTTTCGAAAGTTCAATCCATGCAAGGGAGTCCCAACTTAGCCCGTGACAAGCTCTCACGGTCAACGAAGGAATAGACCTCCTCCCAAGATGTTCCGATTAGACTCGGTATCTCGGTAACTCAAGACACTTCGACAGGTTAAAACAAGACCAGCAACACCGCCCGAATGTGCCGACAAATCTCGATAGGAGCTGCACATATCTCTTTCTCAGGGCACACTCAGATGAGACATCCTACGAGTAAAACCAACCCTCAAATTGCCCCGAGGTGGCCCCGCAGTCTACTCGGTCGGACCAACACTCAGAGGAGCACTGGCCCGGGGGGGTTTAAAATAAGATGACCCTTGGGCTCCATTGCTTGATCGTTTTTAGCGGCCGAGTTGTGTCTAGAAAAATGTTTTGAGTCTTTTAGGAATTATATATCGGAGAGTTTAGGAATTTTTTTTACTTCCCAGTCTCCTCATCGCTCTGGTAAGGCATCCTGACGTAGAGTTTTGACTCTTCTCTTCTCAAATTTCACTAAAAAATTTTTTAGGATCACGCGAGTATCTTGAAATCGTTCCGATGGCTTATGATGAGAACATTGTCTTGGTGCCTCCTGTCAGGGATTTAGTGGAAGTGTCCCGGGGAGTTGAGCTCTGAGGTGTTGTCATCATAATTTTATCGTTGCAATTCTGAAATACTTGAGATATTTTCGCCGACATCGAAAATCTCTTTTATGCAGTTCGTTGGTGAGATAACCTCGACGCCACCCAGTACTGGGGCGGGAGTTCGGGAGTATCGCCATAACTTGTATAACGGATGCTTTTCGAAGGTTGAGGTAGATGGTTTCCGAAGGTTTCTTGGTTATGTGTTGAAGGATGGATACAACTGGATGTAGGATTTGCTAGTTTGGGTGAGTTATTATGCTTCCCCTGTATCCCCAACACATGATTGCATAATCGGAAAGGTTCGGGAGTTTCATAGATGGGAATTCTAGTAGCTCTAGTTCTTCTTCCACGGATATTGGTTTGAGATTGGGATTTCTTACCGATTATTCGTTCTTGATCCGTACCTTGTTGATTTTTTCTCTACCTTAACTCTATGTGGCTTCTCAATTTATGGATATGTGACCATTTCAAGAGGAATGCATTCGTTCATTTTGTTCGGATGTGAAGACTATATGTTGCAATTTTCATTCCGTTGGATTCAGCTTCAATATTGTCTATCATTGTGCTAATGGTGGCCAACCTCTTCAGGATGGCTCCTCCAACACGCACGACTCCGAATCCTGATCCATCACCACCTCCACCTCCTTCAGAGGCATGGCAAGCTGTGATGGCCGCAACCAATGCAAACACACAGCTGATCATGCAAATTCTTCAAGAACGCAATCAAGGCAGTCATGGGAATCAAGGCAGCAATCAGAGTCACTTTGCTACACTTAACCAGTCCTTGCTAACGGGCCAAAGACTTTCAGCAATTGTGTTGAGGCAACCGATGCTGACGATTGGCTTGTGGATCTGTGTAAGCATTTCGAGTGCAGTAACGTCAGGCCTGAGGACTTTGTCAAGTTCGCTTCCTTCCAACTCAAAGATCAAGCTGCAGAATGGTTCCAGCAGTACAAGGATTCCAGAGGTGGACATGTTATCACTTGGGATGATTTCCGTCGAGATTTCCGAGCTCATCATATTCCGCAGAGCGTGGTTGAAAGCAAGCGTGAGGAATTCCGCAATCTGAAGCAAGGCTCTTTGTCTGTCTATGACTACAACAAGTTGTTCCAGAAACTCGCCCGTTTTGCCAAGCAGGACGTCCCTGATGAGAAGAGCATGATATATCAGTTCAGGGGTGGTCTCAGAGAAGATATTCAGCTCGCTCTTGTTCTCTTCGAGCCCTTGAGATACGATGAGTTCTACAATATGGCACTGAAGCAAGAGGCTGCTCAGTTGAGGTGTGATGCTTCCAGGAAGCGAGTCAGAGATGTTACTCCTTCTTCCTCTACTCAAGTGGCCAAGCAGCAGAAGTTTTGGCTTCCTCCTCCTCCGTTCCGTCAGCCGTATTAGCAGAAGAGCAAAGGTGGCAGTGGTTCTTCCCACCCACCCAACCCTGGCTTTCAGAACAAGACTTTGTCTCAAGCTCCAAGATCGAGTGCTCCATATCACCGTCCGCTTTCAGAGGTCACGTGCAACAAGTGCCAATAGAAGGGTCACTATGCCAACAAGTGTTTCAACCAGAGGCGTCTTCCTCCTTCTCCTCCTGTCAGATCGGCAAGTACATCTGTGGTCAAGCATAACCCCAAGCATGCCAAGGTCAATTTGATGAATGCAACTCAGGCAGAGGACTCGTCAGATGTGATAACGGGTAACCTTCCTATTAACGATGTTCCTGCAAAAGTTCTTTTTGACACTGGTGCATCGCATTTCTTTTTGTCATGCCCTTTTGCATCGAAGCACAATGTTGATACCGAGATTATGCCCAAAGTCATGCAAGTTGTTTCTCCCGGCAAGCTTTTGACTTCTAGTTTGGTTGCTCCCGATGTCTCTATCACGTTGGGCGATTACAAGTTTCTCTCTTCTCCGGTGGTTCTTGGTAACTCGGATATTGATCTTATTCTCGGAATGGATTGGCTTTCTAAGCACAAGGCTCAGCTTGATTGTGCAGCCAGGCAGATTCAATTGACTCATTCGTCTGAGGATGTAATTGTCTTTGCCGCTCGTGATGATACTATTCGTCTGTTTTCTCTCAATGAGAAGGGTGAATTGGATGCCATCTTTAAAATTCCAGTCGTTTGCGAATATCAAGACGTCTTTCCAGAAGAGCTCCCAGGAATGCCTCCGCACCGGCCAGTTGAATTCGTTATTGATCTTGAGCTTGGTACGGAACCTGTGTGCAAACGTCCTTATAAGCTCGGACCTGAAGAGTTGAAAGAGCTGAAAAAGCAACTCGATATGCAAGAGAAAATGGGTCTCATCCGGCCTAGTTCTTCTCCGTGGGGTTGTGGTGTTCTTTTTGTGAAGAAGAAGGATGGAACGGATCGACTTTGTGTTGATTACTGTCCAGTGAACAAGAAGACCATCAAGAACAAATACCCACTTCCCAACATCAATGAGCTGTTCGAACAACTTAAAGGCGCCCAAGTATTCTCCAAGCTTGATCTCCGTATGGATTATCACCACATTCGCATTCGTGAAGAAGATATTCCCAAGACAGCATTCAGAACAAGCTTTGGTTCATATGAATACACTGTCATGTCTTTTGGCCTCGCCAACGCTCCTCCGACGTTCTCTCGCATTATGAACTTCATCTTCAACGCCTACACCAATGACTTCGTTTTGGTCTATCTCGACGACATTTTGGTTTTCTCCAAGAACAAGGAAGATCATGCCAAGCACTTGCGTTTGGTTCTCGATAAGCTCAGAGAATATCAGTTCTACGCCAAGTTCTCCAAGTGTGAATTTTGGCTTGATGAGGTTCTTTATCTTGGTCATATCATCTCTGCCAAGGGCATTGCCGTGAATCCTGAGAAGGTGTCTGCAATTGTGAATTGGAAACCTCCTCAGAACATGAAGCAACTCCGCAGTTTTCTCGGTCTCGCAAGCTATTGCCGAAGATTCGTTGAAAACTTTTCTAAGATCGCGAAGCCTCTCTTAAATCTTCTTCAGAAGCACGTCAAGTACATTTGGTCTCCGGAGTGTGATATTGCTTTCAACACTTTGAAAGAGAAATTGATCACTGCTCCAGTTCTGACTCCGCCTGATGAATCCAAGCCGTATGAGGTCTTTTGTGATGCCTCTCTCCAAGGTCTTGGCGCAGTATTGATGCAAGAGAAGAAAGTTGTTGCTTATACATCTCGCCAGCTGAAGCCTAATGAGAAGAACTACCCCACTCATGATCTCGAGTTGGCGGCAGTTGTGCATGCTCTTTTGACTTGGAGACATCTTCTATTGGAAAGAAAAGTGGACATTTTCACTGATCACAAGAGTCTCAAGTACATCTTCACTCAGCCTAATCTCAACCTCAGACAAACTCGATGGGTCGAAATGATTCAAGAGTATAATCCGAGTATCAAGTATACTCCAGGCAAGGCCAATGTGATTGCTGACGCTTTGAGCAGAAAGACGTATTGCAACAGTCTGATTCTTAAGCCTTATCAACCCGAGCTTTGTGAAGCTTTCCGCAAACTGAATCTGCAAGTTGTTCCTCAAGGTTTCCTCGCCAACCTTCAAATCTCTCCTACCTTAGAAGACCAGATTCGGCAAGCCCAGCTTCTTGATGCTATGGTGAAAAAGGTGAAGATTGGGATTGCCAAGAGTCAGTCCAAGTACAAGTGCTACCGCCTTGATGACAAGGACACTCTCTTCTTCGAGGATCGTATTGTTGTGCCCAAAGGTGACCTCCGTAAAGTGATCATGAACGAGGCTCACAATTCTCTCCTCTCCATCCACCCTGGGAGCACGAAGATGTATCAGGACCTTAAGCAAGTTTATTGGTGGACTCGAATGAAGCGCGAGATCGCTCAATTCGTGAATGAATGTGATGTTTGCAGAAGAGTGAAGGCAGAACACCAAAGGCCAGCTGGTCTCCTCCAACCTCTTGCCATTCCAGAATGGAAGTTTGACCACATTAAGATGGACTTCGTGACTGGGTTTCCAAAGTCCATGCATGTCAATGATGTTATATTTGTTGTCATCGACAAACTCACCAAAGTGGCTCACTTTCTGCCTATCAAAGAGTCGATCACTGCAGCTCAATTGGCGGAACTCTATACCTCTCGTATTGTCTCTCTGCACGGTATTCCTCAAGTGATCTCTTCAGACCGTGGCAGCATCTTTACCTCCAAGTTTTGGAATTCTTTCCATAAGGCCATGGGCACCAACATCCGCTTCAGCACAGCTTTTCATCCTCAAACAAGCGGTCAAGTCGAGCGTGTCAACCAGATTCTTGAAGATATGCTCAGGGCTTGTGTGATCTCCTTCGGCATGAAGTGGGAGGATTGTCTTCCTTATGCTGCATTCTCCTACAACAATAGTTTTCAAGCAAGTTCGGGCAAGACCCCATTTGAAATTCTGTATGGCAAGAAGTGCCGTACCCCTCTCAACTGGTCTGAAACCGGTGAACGTCAGCTGCTGGGTAATGACTTAATCACAGAAGCAGAAGAAATGTGCAAAGTCATTCGTGATAACCTCAAAGCAGCCCAATCCCGCCAGAAGAGCTACTATGATAGTAAGCACCGTGATTTGGCTTTCGAGATTGGAGATCATGTTTACCTCCGCGTCTCTCCTATGAAAGGTACTCGTCGCTTCGGTATCAAAGGGAAGCTTGCCCCAGATACGTGGGACCTTTCAAGATTGTCAGCAAGAGAGGCGACCTCGCCTATCAACTCGAGCTTCCTTCAAACTTTGCAAATGTTCATGACGTGTTCCATGTCTCTCAGCTTCGAAAGTGCTTCAAGACTCCTGACCGCACAGTCAACTTCGAGGATGTTGAGCTCCAAGAAGATCTCTCTTATGGTGAGCACCCAGTTGCTATTCTTGAAGAGACTGAACGCAAGACTCGCAACAAGTCAATCAAATTTCTCAAAGTCAAATGGTCACACCATTCCGACCATGAAGCTACCTGGGAACGCGAGGATCACCTCCGTTCTGAGTACCCGGCGTTCTTTCAGTCCTAGATCTCGGGACGAGATCCTTTCGTAGTGGTGGAGTGTTGTAACACCCCGGATATAACTTTCCCAATTTGTACTCCAACTCTTGCCGTTTCCGGCGTTAAGTTATATTTATTTCTCGGGTTCGGGTCTTTGTCTCTGTGTGTTGTTTTCGTTTTCATGCATCTCATATCATGTCGTCATGTGCATTGCATTTGCATACGTGTTCGTCTCATGCATTCGAGCTTTTTTCCCGTTGTCCGTTTTGCATTCCGGCGCTTCGTTCTCCTCCGGTGGTCATTTCTAGCTTTCTTTCATGTGTGAGGATTAAACATTTCCGGATTGGACCGAGACTTGCCAAGCGGCCTTGGTTTACTACCGGTAGACCGCTTGTCAAGTTTTGTATCATTTGGACTTCGTTTGATACTCCAACGGTTAACCGAGGGACCGAAAAGGCCTCGTGTGTGTTGCAGCCCAACACCCCTCCATTTTGGCCCAAAACCCACCAAACTCTGCTCCATGTCCTAGAGCGTTCGATCACGATCGCGTGGCCGAAAACCGCACCTTATTTGGACTCTCCTAGCTCCCTCTATGCCTATTTAAAGACCCATCCGTTTTCGGATCTCCCCTCTCCCCGAAACCCTAAAAATTCATCCCTCCGCCGCCGGACATGTCCGCCTCCTAGCGGACGAAATCGCCGCCGCCAATCAAGCCGCACCACGTGGCGCTCGTCTGACCCCGCCGCCGCGGCCCGGGAGCC
>NC_057797.1:511837304-511847661 GCF_018294505.1 Triticum aestivum | reverse complement strand
CCCCGGCCTCTCCTTCGGCCTCCCTCGCAGCCCCACGAGCTCCGGCCGCCACGGTCTTCGGCGGTGAACAGTGAACTCCGGCGTGCCTCGAAGTCCGTGCGCGCCAGATCCAGATCTAAAAAACCCTAGGGTTGACTTTTCCCCCTCTCCCTCTAATTTTTTATGCTTACTTTGACCAGCTATATCTCCGCATCCGTAGCTCCGTTTTGGACATATAGTATATAAAAATGTTCGCCTCGATGAGTACATCATTTCATTCCATTGCATCATTTTCATTAGAGCTCATCTTGATGCCCGAAATGCTGTTAGAAGAGGGCTTCGTGAGTTAATTGTCAGATCTGCTAGTTCATCTTAGATTTTTGTCATTTTTGCCATGATTATTGTGTGCATAATATGCCTGTGAGTCCTTCATATGTTTTGTTAAGCATCTTGTTATCTTTCCAGAGGTGCAATCCATGCATTTTTAGGATGTGTATGGTGACTTGTGCAAGCTTGCAAAGTGAGGCACCCGGTAAATCTGTTTTCTGGGACTTAGTAGTTTTCACTAAGTCTGGGATTATTTAGTTCATGATGCCATATGTTCAGCTTGTTTCCTAGTGATCCATGCCTCTTTTGAGGATGATCAGTAAAGGAGTTTTGTTAACCTTGTTATTCTCTATCCATTCATGTCTTTGTTTGCAATTTTGGAGCACCCTAGCTTGAGTCAATCGAGTTCTACTTTTGCTTCGTGGTGAATCTGGGCAGATCGTCAACTCGTTTGTGATTTTGCCGATGCTATTGTAGTTGATTCGTGCATGCTATGCCTTTGTTCTTGCCATGTCTAGCTAGCATTTTGTGCCTTCTTAATGGATGTATGCTTGCCTTGCCATGACTTGCACCGTAGTGAGTGCATCGAGCTCGTTTACATGCCTTCGTGAGTTATATTTCAGCATGTCTCAGTTTTCACTAAGTCTGAAAACTGATTGTGTTTTAGCTATGTTCGTGTGCCCGTTAGTATGTTTTGTGAACCCTTTTGGCCCCAGGTCACTTTGGGTCTTTTGTTAAGCTTGTTGAGTAGCTCCATGCCATGTTCTTACGTGTCTTAATCAGGTTATGTATCATGTTGTTTTTCTGCTCCGAAGAGGGCTTCGTGATCTGAAATTCCAGACAAGTGTTGATTTCACTAAGTCTGAGATCTGTTTTACCATTTGCGTTTTTGCCATGCTTGTTTGAACCTGTTAATGGATGAATTGGCCGTAGCTCAGTGCTAGACTTTTGTTAAGCATCTTGTGTGCATCCCTGCCATGTATTTTGTTGTCATGTTTGGGGGCTGTAGCATGTTCATTTTATTGCATTTAGATGCCTACTTGCTGTAAATCGTAGACCGGTGTCATATTTGAAACGCTTGCCATTTCCAAACCGTAACTCCGATTCCGGCGTTCTTTATATCGTTTTCAAGCGATTTCATCTCATCTTTCCAGTGGCACCCTTGAAATTCCAAGTTGAGGCCAGGTTCATGCATTTCCTGTCATATCTTGCATTTTGCATCCCGCATAGCATCCCGCATAGCATATCATCTTCACATCGTGTTGATTGAGTTTGCACGTGGTTGATTATATCCTTGTTGCTTGTTTGTCTTGTTTGGGTAGAGCCGGGAGACGAGTTCACTAACGAGGAGCCCGTTGAGTTTGCTTTTGAGGATCCAGTCAACTCTGACAGCTTTGCAGGCAAGATGATCATACCCTCGAAATCACTACTATCTTTGCTATGCTAGTTTGCTCGCTCTTTTGCTATGCCATTGCTACGATGCCTACCACTTGCTTGCAAGCCTCCCAAATTGCCATGTCAAGCCTCTAACCCATCATTGGCCTAGCAAACCGTTGATTGACTATGTTACCGCTTTGCTCAGCCCCTCTTATAGCGTTGCTAGTTGCAGGTGAAGATTGGAGGCCGTTCCTTGTTGGAACATCTTTTATTTACTTGTTGGGATATCATTATATTATCTTGCTATCTTAATGCATCTATATACTTGGTAAATGGTGGAAGACTCGGCCTCTCGCCTAGTGTTTTGTTCCACTCTTGCCGCCCTAGTTTCCGTCATATCGGTGTTATGTTCCCGGATTTTTGCGTTCCTTACACGGTTGGGTTATAATGGGAACCCCTTGATAGTTTGCCTTGATTAAAGCTTTTCCAGCAATGCCCAACCTTGGTTTTACCATTCGCCACCTAGCCTCTTTTCCCTTGGGTTACCGGAGCCCAAGGGTCATCTTATTTTAAACCCCCCCCCGGGCCAGTGCTCCTCTGAGTGTTGGTCCGACCGAGTAGACTGCGGGGCCACCTCGGGGCAACTTGAGGGTTGGTTTTACTCGTAGGATGTCTCATCTGAGTGTGCCCTGAGAAAGAGATATGTGCAGCTCCTATCGGGATTTGTCGGCACATTCGGGCGGTGTTGCTGGTCTTGTTTTAACCTGTCGAAGTGTCTTGAGTTACCGAGATACCGAGTCTGATCGGAACGTCTTGAGAGGAGGTCTATTCCTTCGTTGACCGTGAGAGCTTGTCATGGGCTAAGTTGGGACTCCCCTGCAGGGATTGAACTTTCGAAAGCCGTGCCCGCGGTTATGGGCAGATGGAAATTTGTTAATGTCCGGTTGTAGATAACTTAAACCTTAAATTAATTAAAATGAATCAACCGAGTGTGTTACCGTGATGGCCTCTTCTCGGCGGAATCCGGAAAGTGGACACGGTGTTGGAGTAATGTTTGCGCAGGTAGCTCTCTAGTTTCTCGCTCGCGCTTTGCCTCCTCTTCTCGCTCTCCTTTGCGAATAAGTTAGCCACCATACTTGTTAGTCGCTTGCTGTAGCTCCACATATGTTTTGCCTTACCCTTCTTATAATCTTAAATAGTCTTGATCGCGAGGGTGCGAGATTGCTGAGTCCCTGTGGCTCACAGATACCATAACTCCAGATGCAGGTCCAGGTGATTCCGCTCCAGGTGACGAGTACGAGCTCAAGTGGGAGTTCGACGAAGACTCTCAGCGATACTATGTTTCCTTTCCCGATGATCAGTAGTGGTGCCCAGTTGGGGGTGAACGGGACCGTTGTCGCATGTTGGGTTCTCTTTTATTTTGGCGCCGTAGTCGGGCCATGAGTGTTTTGGATGATGTAATGTTATTTATGTATTTGATTGACGTGGCGAGTGTAAGCCAACTATGTTATCTCCCCTTTTATCATTATATTGCATGGGATGTTATGAAGATTGCCTAACTTGCGACATATGCCTTCAGTGCGATTATGTCTCTAAGTCGTGCCTCGACACGTGGGAGCTATAGTCGCATCGAGGGTGTTACACACGTATTATCAAATCTCAGAAAGAAAGGTTTTGGCAGCCCCTTGGTTGCGATGATGAGGCGGTCCAAGTCATTACTTAGGTCTAATCGGCGTGAGAGGCTCCCCGCCCCCGCCCCGACCCCCAATCCAATTGGCCCAATTGACATATAGCAGTGTCATTGGTTGTATCTTTAAAGTGGCTCGTGGACAAAATATGTCTAAAATTAATCGCTATTAATTGTCTACTTATTTTGCTGTCAAGTCTTTGCATTTGGGTCCTTTTTCTAAGGCTACTTCTGGTGGAGTATATCACACACTAGTACTACTTTTGCAGTGCATAGTATCTATGTTAGTATTTAGATGAACACATTTATTGTTTTGCATGGCGCACAGTGACACATCGCTTAATATGCTCTTCATTTAATGGCATTGCACCTCAACCAAATTGCCAAGTTAGCAACTTAGCATGCATGATACATTGATGCTACTACTTGCTATGCCCCCACTTCGGGAGTCTGAAAGCCTTAGAAAACAAGGTCGAACATCCTAATCTTAATCTCACTTAATAAATTTGTAGTTTCATTTTGCTTATTGTTATTAAGATTTTAATTTTAGGTAATGTAATTTTTACAGGAGTGATCTACACTTCTAAGTGGCTGATTTTTGAAAAAAAAATGAATTAAATAATGTAAACGTCATGGGTGAAGCTTGTCAGGTTGTAGGGTTTAGAGACCAGATGTAAACCCGGCGATGGTCATATTCACAAAAATGAACCTTTCCTTTACTGATATAATGGCTAGATAGAGAGAGTGCAACCTTGGAAGCTAAAACTCGCCCGACAATATATATACTTTCCACCAATGCGCACGACAGAATATGCATAGAACTTTTATTGTTCCTACGGGCAAAATGATCCCTTCGTAGTGCACTTATACTACGTGCAAACCTAGCTACATACGTACCCTCACAGACCAATCATGTTTCACCAGAGACCAATTTAACAGAACGTGAGCCAAATTCAGGCACATGTATAGGAAGCCTGCATGTAGATATCCACCCTAAATTCTAAGCACCGTTCATGAGCGCTGGCTTCTTCATCTCCCACGCCGTGAGCTGTGACACCTTGATGTCCGCCTTGCCGTTGTTGAAAACATGAAGGTGAGCGTTCTTGCCTAGGGCGAGCGTTGGATAAACCCGGGAGAGGATGCAGGTCCTGCCTCCTGCCCCGAAGCTCTCGATGACGGACCGATCAATCTAGACAGAGAAAGTATGGGCAAACAAAATCAGTACGAATGATCCATTTGTTAACTTATATATTGTATGTACGAGATGAGGAACATATGGTAGCCAATATCGTACCAGGCTCCTCAGAGATATCTTGCCCTTCGCTATGTCAGTATCAACAAAGCCTGCGAACGTCGGCTTGTAGAGGTTCGGGTTCAAAGATGACCTGCACCGAGCAAAGAAGCCCAACATTAAATCAACGCTAGCTAATGTGTGCATGTCACATGCGTGAGAAATAATGAATTTAAGGGAGAAATGAGGATCAGGAGATGTCATTACGTGGTGGGGTCGGAGCACATGAGGACCACCGGCTTGGTGCTGTTGATGTTGCGCGCGGCCTTGAACACCTGGAAGAAGACCGCCGTCTTCTCCTCCAGCTTGGACGAGGCGAGCACCCACAGACCGAAGGGGCCCACGCCGCCTTCCACGTCGGCACCCCTCACGCTGCACAGCTTCTGGGCGTCGTTGGCTAGCGCCGGGTCCAGCGCCTCCGCTCCCTCCAGGCTCGGCACCTCAAAGCTCACCTCGACGTCAGCCTGATGAAACAAGTTAGTCCGGTACTTAACCATGAACTCATCACCACACGCTTACAAAAGGGAACAGACATTATGTTGGTCAAATTAAAACGATCTATTGTTAGGTTGCACCAGTTCAGTTGGAGCCTAGCTAGATTGGAGGTGTGCGTGCAAGGCCAATGCCAATGTGCGCGTGACGACGAGTCTAGTTTTCTAAGCTGTAATGGACCGGAACAGAACGCATGACGCCGAGCTGAGGTTAAAGTGCAGGACAGGTGTAGTGAAATCTACGGAGTAGAAAAGGCACAAGAGAGTGGGCACTGCACACTGGACACAACTCGGATGAGAAGCGCGCCGGATAAGATAGCACGGTCCAGGATAACACATACTACTGGCTGGGCAATATATTCTGCAGGGCCGGCGCCACTCAAGGCAAGGCAGTACGTACATAGTGATCTCGATCGCCTTTTGGTCCTAGACTAGAAAATGTCACCTTGATTGCACACGAACTAACTCAGAAAGGCACGCACGCTCACCTGTGAGCTTCGTAGCCCGGTGACCTCGACGTGCTCTCCCCGCTTCACCACCCGGTCCTTGAGACTCACCGGCTTTTTCGCCCTCAGCGCCTCAAGCTCCTCCACGGGCCACTGCATCAGCTGCCTCCCACTCGGGTCCAGCCAAACCTTCCTCGGAATCGCCTGAAAATATCACACGGATAATAACTGAGACCATGCATGCATGGTGCACGTGAAAGTTTTTTGGTTACTACGTACACCAGCATATGATATGATTAGGCAGCTACCTGGATTCCGGCCCATCCCTTGGCGACGTCGTCGACGGCGGTGTCGGACTCGTTGGCCCAGCCCCAGAGGATGCGGCGGCGCTTGACGGGGTCGTAGAACGTCTTGGAGGCGTAGAAGTTGCCGTAGTCGTACCGCAGGTGGTGCTCGTCGCCGGCGGGGTTGTCCGGCACGTACCGCTCCGTCTTCCGGTCGTAGGTGCCGACGGTGTAGTAGTCGTAGCGGCGCAGGTCGAGGCTGTTCTTCAGCACGTGCTTCACCTTGGGGCTGGACGTGACGGAGGTGTCGAGCCCGTTCTGCCGGCCGTCCACCGTGACCGGGTACAGGTCCGGGCACTCCCACATCCCCGTGGGCGCCGAGTGCAGCGGCTTCCTCACCCGCGTCCACCGCATGAAGTCGCGGCTCCGGTACACGTACGCCACGCCGCGGGACGCGCCAGAGAGGGCGCCGATGAGCAGCCGCCAGTGGCCGTCGGCGTACCACGCGGTGGTCGGGTCCCGGAATTGGGTGGCGTTGATGCCGCCCTCCGGCACGATGATCGGGTTGCTCTTGGGCTTGACCCACTCGCGGAGCAGCGGGTCCGACTTGTTCTTGGGGAAGGCGATGTTCTGCACCTCGTAGTTGATGTCGCCGCGGTCGATGCCCGTGTACATGATCGCCGGCGTGCCGTCGCGCAGGATGGTGGCCGAGCCCGACCAGCAGCCGTACTTGTCGGACTTGATGCTGGGCTGGATGGCCGTCTCCAGCGCCACCCAGTTGATGAGGTCGCGCGACACCGAGTGCGCCCACACGATGTTGCCCCACACCGCCCCCTTGGGGTTGTACTGATAGAAGAAATGGTACCACCCCTTGTAGAACATGGGCGCTGCATGCACCAAATTTCACCAAATCACAAGTCCAGTTCACATTCCCATGAAGAGATTATCTCAGTGAAGGTTAATGGCGAGCCAATTATTTTCATTCGTTAATGGTTTGTGTATGGGGCTGCGAGTTCACGAGCCATGCAGCATGCATGCATGCATGCCTGTATATGTGTTGTTTAGCTAGTACGTATAATCAGGACGAAAAGGCGTTGCTGTTCAACGGGGTTGCAAGTTGCAGAACACGGATTCTTGTAGCAGATAGCATCAAATTGAAGACGCGACAGAGACGCGTGACAGGATATTAAAACAAGCGCGGGAGAAGGACGACGTACCGTTGGGATCTGGCGTGGCATCCGGCAACCACCAACATGATGATGATAAAAAAAACCCGTCAAGTTAGAGCCAGTTATAAACCTTTGCAAATAAAATAAAATATATGCATCGTTATTAAACTAATCCACGGTATTAGGAGTAGGATACTGCTCAGGCCACACAAGTGCAAGCTAGCTAAAGCAGCTCTAGCTCACTGGACACCGGAGGAGCCCCGTGACCGTAGTCAGTTCACTGAGAGCTAGTCCTAAAGCATGCATGTTATTGCTTCTTGTAAAGCAGTATAGTGGTACTACACAAACTGAGCACCGTATGACCTAGCTAAATTTAGTAACAAAACATAAATGGACACGATTACGAAAGTTTCTTGTATGGCCCAAGAAACTGACCACCCACCCTCCGCCGGCCATGCATGGTTTTGAAGTTCAGTTGTCCGAAGAGCAAGGACGAGCTAGTGCTACTACACACCGTTGGTTTCTTTAGCCATGCAAAAGAAGGAGGTCTGCCTAGCTAGCTCTAAGCTTCGCTCTAGCTCGAGCAGGAGAGATGGGTCAGTGGGCATGTACCGTTGATCCAGTTCTTTATCGGCCGGAAGTGGTACCCCGTGCTCAGCTCGGGGTCAAGAATCGAAGGCGGCACGTCGGCCGCCGCCGCCTCCGCCTCCAGGAGGTGGGTCTCGTAGACGACATGCGACGCCCCGGCGAGCTGCAACAGCAGCAGCACCGAGCATGCCCATGCAACTCTTCCCCCGAGAACTACCATTGCTCTCACACTGGGGCACAGAGGCCGGCGATGGGAAGAAGAACAAGTAGAGAAAGATCGATGTCTGTGCAGAAGCAGAGGCCAGGGGGGGTCATATTTATAGTGCGAGGCCGTAGCGCTGGGGCTATTCGAGCGCTGAAAAGCCTGAAAGTTTAAAGTTTGCAGGGTGAGACAAAAGGCCACGAATTCAGAAATGAAGAGAGATTTTTCCTGGGGCATTATTGGATGATATAACCAGACAATTGGACATCATCTGATAGGGAAGTGCTAGTACTCCTCCTATATTTTCCTTGTTTATTTTTAAATGTTTACTTAGGACTTTCTCAGGTAGCTTCTGTGATGGAGGGAAATCTCGCTTTGGGCGTGAGAAATCTGTGGAAACGTTGGTGCTGCCACATGGCCGGCTGGGTCTGGTTGCTCGAGTGGAGAAGTGCAAGTTGGTTGTTTTTATTGGCTGCTTTTGAGAAAACAATGGCCTAAACTTGTCATTAGTAGTTACACTAGTTTTCACCTCCACCATACGAGGTCGATCGCCCGCTTGTCATCCGAGGCACATTTCAACCGCAGGCTCCTGGCCGGAGCAAGCGATCGATGAATTCCGGGAGTGGAGAACACGCGACGCTGATACGTTTTTCCACCATCACTACTACAGTCCGTGGGATATGTAGAAGGACAAGTTATGGCTGTGCAATCGCGATATATTGATCGGTGCACCAGACACGTATATATAAGTACAGAGGTGGACCACAACCTCAACTATACAAGGAAAACAGGAGGTGAGCCCTACACACACATATACACGTACACAATATACTCAACACCCCCCCGCAGTCGAAGCGGCGCCAGTGACGCAGAGACTGGAACGAAACTCCTCAAAGGTGAAAGTCGGCAGTCCCTTCGTCATCACATCAGCGAACTGCTGAGCAGTCGGCACATGGAGAACCCGCATGCGTCCAAGAGCCACCTGCTCGCGCACAAAGTGAATGTCCAGCTCGACGTGTTTCGTCCGGCGATGTTGAACGGGGTTGGCGGAGAGGTACACCGCAGAGACGTTGTCGCAGTAGACAACCGTAGCCTGGGAGACATCGTGATGTAGCTCCTGAAGTAACTGTCGAAGCCAGGTGCACTCGGCGACAGCATTGGCCACAGCTCGGTACTCAGCCTCCGCGCTAGAGCGCGAAACCGTGGGTTGTCGCTTGGACGACCACGAGACGAGGGAAGGACCGAGGTAGACGCAGTAGCCAGAGGTGGACCGACGAGTGTCGGGGCAGCCGGCCCAGTCTGCATCGGAGTAAGCCACCATCTCCAGAGAAGTGGACGCCGTGAGTGTCAACCCAAGGGACATCGTGCCGCGGATGTAGCGAAGGATCCGCTTCACGAGAGTCCAGTGAGAGTCACGAGGGGCGTGCATGTGGAGACACACCTGCTGGACAGCATACTGAAGATCCGGTCTGGTGAGAGTCAAGTACTGTAGGGCGCCGACAATAGACCGGTAGAACGGAGCATCCGACGCAGGCGAACCCGCAAGAGCAGAAACCTTGGCCTTCGTGTCAACAGGAGTAGCAACCGGATGGCAGTTGAGCATGCCAGCGCGCTCAAGAAGCTCATGGGCATACTTCTGTTGATGAAGAAAGAAACCGTCCGGACGCCGAACGACCTCAATGCCAAGGAAATAATGGAGAGCACCCAGGTCCTTGATAGCGAACTCGTCACGCAGCCGGAGAGTAATCTGCTGAAGAACGGCTGCGGAGGAGGCTGTCAGGATGATATCGTCGACGTAAAGCAGCAAATATGCAGTCGTGTCACCGTGGCGATAGACAAACAGTGAGGCATCCGAGCGAGTGACGCTGAAGCCCAGTGTCTGAAGAAACCCGGCGATCCGCTGGTACCAGGCGCGGGGAGCCTGCTTGAGCCCGTAAAGAGAGCGCGACAGCAGGCACACATGGCCGGGGAATGAGGCGTCGACGAAACCGGTGGGTTGCTCACAAAACACCTGCTCCTCAAGATGGCCGTGGAGGAAGGCGTTGGAGACATCCATCTGGTGAACGGGCCAGCCGCGAGAAACAGCGAGCTGGAGGACAGTGCGGATCGTGCCCGGTTTGACAACCGGGGCGAACGTCTCCGTGAAATCAACTCCAGCGCGCTGGCGAAAACCGCGGACCACCCAACGAGCCTTGTAGCGCTCAAGTGAACCGTCTGAGCGGGTCTTATGACGGAAGACCCACTTGCCGGTGATGACGTTGGCGCGAGGAGGCCGGGGAACCAGAGTCCAGGTACGGTTCCGTTGGAGAGCGTCGAACTCTTCCTGCATCGCCGCAAGCCAGTGAGGATCACGGAGGGCGGCGCGGGCGGACGCAGGAATGGGTGACGGCTCTGCAGCAGAGGCGGCGAGGACGTACTCGTCACGCGAGTAGCGGAGACTCGGGCAGTGAATGCCGGCGCGAGCACGGGTGACAGGACCGGACGGGGCCACCGGTGCCGGCGAGGCGGCCGGCGAG